>NC_051228.1:30275496-30575496 GCF_015220715.1 Pygocentrus nattereri | reverse complement strand
CACGAAAATCCCAAACAGCCATCTGGAGCAGCGTGCATGAGATCGAGTGTGAAGGAGGGAGTTGATCTGAAACTAAACAATCAATTTCTGCGGATTGATTTATGAAAGTGGGTGTCCTGGAGGTGCTTATTCTATCACAGCTAATAAACAGTGCTGGAAGTCTACCCACTCAGCTCATTACAGCAGGACAGTCGATGAGCTGAAGTTAGGCTCTTGTCTGAAGAGATAGCAAGCATTCTTAAGACACACCACATTAAGTTAATTAGGCCCTGCGAGCAGGGTTTCTTGTTGATGCGTTATTTACTTGCAAATAAAGGAAACCATAACATAGGGATAGCACATTCTCGCTGCCAACACTCACTGCTAACGAACATATATACAGTTTATAGAGATACCGCTGTAATGTTGCCATAGAGATGTTATCCAAAGATGTTTTTCAGGTTGAGATAACGCAGCACAGTTAGTGAGATTTCTCAGTTTTTTTGCATGGTAGCATTAGGGACCAGCAGGGACTGTTTGTTAGCTTGCACAGGAAGGGTAGTTTAACATCCCATCACCCAGTTTTCATTCCTTTCCCCGAACTATCCCTTGCGGTCAGAAAAGCCATAAAGCCTGACATACTTGGGCCATTGAGTTGCATCAGTGCAAGCCACAGAATTTTTTATATTGCTAAAGGGATTCAGATGCCTGTAGACCAACATAAGCAAGTACGCTGGCTGGCATTTCTCAAGGATTTCAGTTTTATCTAAGAAGAGCCAAATTCAACTGATTACAGGTCACTCAGGGATTACAGGTCACTCAGTCACTTTGTGACTTGTCGTACTTCTGACTTTTGATGTTTATCATTTTGCTTTACAACGAAGAGAAGAAAAGCACCTAACAAATTTCAGTCCTTCTGCTGAAAGATGCTGGATATACCAAGAAGTTCTGAAGATGCCCAGTACTTAAGTAGATTTTTGACCTGATACTTTTGTACTTCTGTTCAAGTTGATTTTGGAAAAATACTTTTACTTTTACATAGATTATTTTTGTATAGGAGTCATAATACTTTTACTTGTGTATTGGTACAGGCAGCTCTACCCTCTACCTATAGTGATGTCTTATTCCAAGTCATTTTGGACCATTTATACCAGACCATTCATCATGAAAAGTTCACACAATGCTAAGGGCAGCTGAATTTTAATAATGTTTTGCTATTACAGCATTGAAATATAAGTGGCAGCATACGACTGAATTACAGCTGTATTTGTAGCACTAATGTTGGATCCTCAAAGGATACTCCATTCACAGATGAAGGGGCCCGAGGCTATAATTAGGATAATTGTAACTGGGCACTGGTGGTGTACAGTGGACTCAGTGCACATGGGGATTGTATGTGGCTGTAGTGGAATTCAAGAATGTATGCAATGATTATCTAGGCAAAGATTATAAGGATGCTCTATAGAGACCTTAAAGCTAGTTAGCTTTGGCAGAAGCAGAAATATGAAGAAGCATGACCTAAAAAGTGTGTCATTATACATTCTGCTTTTAGCATAATGATTATGCATATTTTGCAAATATGTCGACAAACTAATCAGAAACAGCCAACTAGCATGCTAGTTTGGCCAGATGTTGTTTACCCTGCTCGAGCATGGTCAGAAAGATGTTTCCATGAATACTTATGTTCTTCACTTGCAAATCAGTGGAGCACTATTTTCTGGAGGGAGATGATTTGCTGTAAGATGGTTTCAGATGATGTGTGTGTGTAGTTTACCATATAAGCTGTATTGCACTGAGATAGTAAATTTTCACATTGCTATTGTCTAAACTACATTACCTAATCCTACTGAGTAGCTCTGGCTGCTACTTATTCACACTGATGATGAGATTCGGGCCGGCTCTTCGGTCAGGGCCTCTTTCAAAGCACTTATTCAATCATTTATTGTGGATTTCAGTGGAAGGGAAAGATGAGTAGTCCTTCCTTTCTGAAATGTGTTTTTTCCCCTTTAAAAAACATATGGGGTTCCACCAGGAGGCCGTGAGTGCTTCAGAGGAAAGTCATTTTCTACAGCGTGCTCCTGGTTTATCTCTGTGTGAAAGTAGACAGAGCAGTCTCCCTTTCAAAATGAAAGACACCACGCTTGTATTTCTATTTCCTGTGCCTTGCAACAAGAAATCAATTTACTTTAAGCGCACCAGTCCCCTTCCCGATCTCATTAGCCATAACAGAAACACCTCGATGGTGGGCATCTAAAGAAAAATCAAGATAAACAATGTAGTATAATAGTAAAATATCATTATACTAATTTTGCAGGTGTCAGTCTGTATAATTGAGGTGTTTGAGGCTTGTCTCCTCTGAGACGCAGCTGATGCCATTTGTCATGCCGTTGGAGGGGTACAGTAATTACTGTCTGTGTTCAGCAGTTAGGAAACAGGGGAGCGCCAAAATTACATAGTCTTAAGAAACCAGCAATCCAAACTGTTTGTATCTTTGAACAGAATCAGTGTGAACAGATTTAGTGGGAAAAAAAGAACACACAGATTGTGTACAATCAGACGGTTTAGTTCAGTTAACAGCATTTACATCATTTATAGAGCTAAATTTAAAGGAGTAATTACTGTGATATGTAAACTCCTCCTTTAATGAATGTGAATGTGGTCATAGAAACTGTGTGGCATTACATACTGTATTAAAATAACATGTAATTATGTTGAATCTCTTTAACTATGTAGATTATCAGTTTCATCATCAGTGAGTAGGCTATTCATGACTGAGTAACCTTCAGCAATGTAGTCCAAACCACACTGTAAATCATCTATATGTGGTCAGAGAGGGACATCTGGAGATCTTCCCCAGAGGCTCTTTAGATTGGGCCCAAAATGTGGTTTGCATGTGAGTGTGGCTTTCTAATTTTGTTGTGAACATGGGTGGTTAGTAAGTAAGGGTTGATGTGGCAAAAATACAATGACTTTGATCCCTGGTGATGCTACAGCCATCCATGGCCGGGAGTCCTAGAGAGCACAATTAGCCTCGTTCTCTTTGGGTGGTCAAGATGCTCTCCTTCTCCTTCCATCACTTCGTGCGATGCTAGCTAGTGCAGACATCTGTTAACTAATGTAACAGAACTAGGGGTTAGCATTCTCTTGCAAGCACGTTCATCTGTCCAATGACATTGTGTTAGCAGCAGTTTGAAAAGATGCCAGCTATACTTGTGTTTGCTTTCACCCTCTAACTTGCAAACTTGCAAACAAGTTTGATTGGACAAAATTAAATTCAGTAAAACTTGAAACTTATAACTTTTTATTTTTTAAATGAAACTGTTGAGAAAGAATCAAACAAAGGACCAAAAGATTTGACCTGCCTCCCTATTGCTATGTCCATCAATCTTTCAGCTCAAGCTACCAAGTAGCATCCATGGCACTTTTACTGACTGACCAAGATGTTTAGTAGTACAGGTAAATTATTAGGCAGATATGTTTTTTTTTAAACATTTTTCATTCAAAAATAAATGAAATATAAATATAATGACTAAAAAAATGAATGTTGGCCAATTTAAACCAAAAAACAAGATTTTGAAAACCATGTTTACATAAGTCATTCCAGAAAAATAGATCTTACTCAGACATTAGATTTTAGCAAAATTGCCAGCATTGTACTGTCCGTTTTCGTCAGGAGAAAATGAACATATTTAGCTAACTTTTTGTAAAATTATTTATCATTAGCCATCATATTTAAATGATTTTAAGCAAATAAGGAAAAGTTTGGCTTACCTCAGAACCAGCACAAGCCTATCTGAAGGTAGTTTTGCCAATTAGCTGTTGCTGAGTGTTTCCCATATAGATTAATCTAAAATTCTTTCACCTTCAGGAATGAAATGAAAACAGCGACCCTCAGATGATCAGCATAGGCAGTGTCAGGCATCAGATGTTCTCAGCAGCACATTTCCACCATGTCTTAGCATAATAATTATGTCTAATTTACTACCACAGTCGTTCTCACCGCAGGTTTGTTCTGAGGGGTTTTTCTTTAGCTTGACGGGGGGACATAACATTTAGAAATATTTATGATTGCCATGTATCATAATTTGGCACTACAATTTTAAAGTAGCACTCCTAACCTTGCTCTTACTGATTGTTTACATTTACAGACTCTCATATTACAAAGAACTATAAGCAGTAATATATATAATCAGTATAAAAAGCACATTTTTATAAAATGTATCATTACAGCGATACCATATCATATTGGTCACTCCTATAATTAACCAACCTGTTTTTTTTATCTCTTCCCCTTTTCCTTTCTGTCTCTTTTCTCCTACACATACATGTAGACATGAGAAAGAAAAGCATTATTCCTTGCCACCCAAAGCTCCGATCAACGACTTCAGTTTAATCGTCCCATTCGTATGCGTGCTTCCAGCTCACGCTGAGATCGTTTACGAGCAGCAAATTCCCTCTCATGGGGGGAATCTATGAATTCAAATATGGCTCCTGCATCGACAGTCACTTTGGTTTTTGAAAGGATCCCCAGCTGCTTAAGCGGGATTGCCCAGATAATCCACTCATGCTCTCATTCAATTTCACGCCTAGATGGCTGACATATGAACAGAGTGGGCTACTGAAATCTACCCTCAGTGCGAGAGGAACGTGCCGCTTTCACCTCTGTCGCTGGTGCTCATGGAAAGGTCACGGTGAGACGTTCCTGGCCCGTGGTGCTCACACACCACCTCCTGCTAAATTAAATCCCGGCCTTGATGCTTCCTCTCGGCAAGGCACCAGTACAGAATTAGACGCCATAAATAGTCAGCTTCCTGCGGCCTCGTGGCAGGGGCCGTGTATTTTTGTTCTTGTCATGTGTGTCCAGAAGCCGTTAGCGGTGCAGCTAACAGTTCGCACACACATATACTTTGTTTCATACTCAGGCACTACATGCTGTACACTTACTCCCAATGGTAATTCACCCGATTCCCCTGATTAGTACAGCGTTTAACTGAGTTCGTGACTGAGTTTGTTTGATGACGAATATATCACAAGCTATAAAGACTGATCTCAGTGTAACAGTTATCAGATTGTCTTATTATTTTATTGCCACACACAGCAAATACCATTCACTTATGGTAATATGATGAGCAAATCAATCAGTTTTAACAGAATTATAAACCATAACATTGTTAAAACTTTACAATACGCTTCTTTAATAACCTAATGACTGTGCATCAGCATATCATGACAAATTTAGTAATTCTAATTAATAATGCATTATATGTAATTACTAATGAACAAACATTAGAAGTGATTTGTTGCTCCCACAGTGTTTAACACTGGATAAGGTACATTAACCGATGAACAAATAGAGTATCTATCTATGTAAAGTTAACAAATATTATAATTACTTTGTATTACTCTGTAAAGAGTTTGCAAAGGCGGCATAAGATAATAAAGAAGCTAGCACTGACACAATTAGCATTTATTATGACATCCACAGAACAAGACACAAAACAAAATAAGCTAAACATGATTTTTGTGTAATTGTAGATTTTTTGTGAGTGTGCAGACAGAATAGTGCAGTATACCATTTCATATCAGCCATTATGTTAACCTAACTAGCCACCAAAATATATAGCCAAATTAGATGCTGTAAAGTGGCATAAAATTGCATGAAATGTATTGCGGTTTCAGATCTGTCAAGCAGGTAGAAAATTAACTAGAACTAATCAGTTCTTGTTTTTGAATTTGCAGTGCAAAATCACCTTTAGGCTACGTCCACATTACCAAGATGTGGCACAGATCCATTTTTTGTCCTAATGTGACTCAGATCTGAACTGTGGACATACAAATCTGATCTTTTCAAATCTGGTCTGAGCCACTTTCATATGTGATCCTAGATCGGATACGTATCTGATTGGTGACCATGCAACTTTAACAAGAAAGCTCAGTTCAGAATTTGTATGCTTTTTTTCCCACTGTGCATGAGCCATCTTTCAGCGTTACCATGGCAGCAGCGCTGAACGCAAGTTAAAGCCTATAAACGGTAGAAAAGCAACACATCTCACCTTTTTGGCCTTTGTCTCGCTGTAATAACGAACAGCTGAGAGATGATTAATTATCGTTGCAGCGAAGCTCATTCTGCTCATTAGTTTGTGCTAAAGATGAGCGTGATTCATTCACGTGACGTTACTGGGTAGCATGCGTGCATTCGCCTAATTTCAGGAACCCAGTTCACACTAATTAACAGATTTGAATCACTTACCTAAACAAGTGTGAACCGTCATGTCAGAAAGACTGGATTTGAGCAAAAAATCTGATTTGAGCAATGAGGTTTGTAATGTGAACGTAGCCCAAGTTACTCAAGAGTTACTGCTGAACTAAAACAATGTCTAGCACATTAGCTGGCTAACATTTTCTGTTTGTCACACCCATTAATGTAGCATTAAGTGTTTGGTAAAGATAGTAGCTAATTAGCTTATTAGGTTACCTGGAGGAGTGGGGCTTCAAATTTACCAAACTCATTTTTAACGGTAAGCATTAGCATAAGATGTGATGATCTCAGTTTGTATCCCCCAATTATCAGTGGCAAACTTGTACTGCTTAGTCCAGTGTTATATTTGGTATTGTTAGTTGAACTAATGAGGCTTGTCTATTAATGATGAATTTGGTGTTGGCTGTTAAATGCGTAATTATTTGCTGCCTTAATTTCAGATATGCATGATAATTAGTGAATGAATACTGTGTTCTTGGCAGTGAATTCTCATTCCACATATTAGGCTCTTTAAGTAAACTTTATTTAATAAAATAGATGAAACAATGTTATTATATATATATATATATATATATATATATATATATATATATATATATATATATATATATATGATAATCCATTTGCTGCAGGCTTATATTGTATTGGCCTGCATCACTTCTGAAGGAAAGAGTGATCTATATTGAGATTGACGTGCTCTGTCTCTTCCACTGGAGACTTGCAGATGTGTGTGAGTAAGAGTGTATGTGTGAGTGAGTAGTAAAGAGTTATTGACACCCGCTGCAAGGTGAAGACAAGATAATGACTGTCAGCTCCATCACCTCGGAGAAGAGGCTGCCAAGCTAAGCAGCTCACTCTGAGAGAGATTAATTAAGCAGAATTCCTCAAACCCTCCAGGAGAAATATAGCACCAGTATCGCTATGTTTTATACCCATTCCTGAAAATAAAGGCTTGGGTGCATGGTTTAAGGAGAAGCCTTTAATTGGTGTAGACCTTTTTATTATTTGAAGGTTTGTTTAAATTTAAAAAGGTTCTCCAAGAACCTTTTTCTGACATTGCAAAGACAATGAGCACTTTTTATGAATGGATTAATGGAAATATAGATTATTTCCAAATACAGGTGGCCATCGGAGGGGAAAAATGCGCATCTGAAGCTCACAGAACAGAATGTCCTCTGGTGATTGAACAAGAAGCGGAGGTTCTAGGGAACGTGGTTTGAATGTAGGCAATGAGCTGTGATGTGTGGACAAAAAACTTCCATTCAATTAAAGGAGAATTCCACTGATAATTTGGAATATGGAATTGAGTGGTTAAAAAGCATAAACAAAGTCTCTGAGTCGTTTGAGATTAAATGCTCCAATGTTACAGTTGTTCACTGTAGTTGTTATATGAACCAGGCATCATAAGACATTGTTTAACATTCATTTTGAGAAGGCCTAAAACATAAGACATATATATTTTAAAAGCCATTCATGGTAGAGCAGTGTATGGCCAAATAGTCGCCAAAACATGGGTTTTGTCAGATATATTACTATCAACATCACATATAAACAGACAGATGATGTGTAGGTTCATCAGTTTTTTCAAAGGGTAAATAAAATGGCAATATTTCTGTTGTAGGCAATGTAACCCCTGGTTCCTATCACCACCACTGTAAAGAAATCAGAGTCTATAAGTTTCTCTACAGTTGATCATTTTACATCAAATGACCTGAATAACTTTGTTTACATCTTATTGATTGATTTGTGCAGAAATAAGAAATTCTGCGTAAGCGCAACAATACAGAGCCTAACGGGGCGTACTTTATTTTATTATTTAGTTATTTATTTCCCCATGGCTTAGCTCTGGTCTGGCACACTGGCAGAAACACCACTATGGATAACACATGGTTCAAAGAAGGTCTTGTTTAGACGGACACAAATGAATGCCACCGAGCAAAAGGCATAAGCTTTAAACTGCAGTTTAATCAAAACCTCATTGAAAAGCCGTCCAGCTCAGCAAACTTCAGTATGGTGGGAGAGAGAAAAAGAGCGATAGAGAGAGAGAGAGAGAGAGAGAGAGAGGGAGAGAGAGAGACGGCTCTGTGGCTAACGGAAGCCAGGGCCGCACGACTTGTTGAGTGCATCGGGGGAGCGCACAGACCAAGCTGTGAATTTGTGATTAAAGCAAGGTAAATGAGTTCATTAGAGCCGGAATGTCCCTGGAGACATGTTGCTTTGAGTTCGAGTAAATCATTGTGGCTAATTTCCTTCCCTCAAGGGCAGGACGGAGAGAGAAGAAGGAGACAGAGAGAGAGGGAGAGAGAGAGAGAGAGAGAACAGGCTTTGTGTGAGGATGATAAACACGAGGGCCTGCTTTGAAAAGAGAAAACTTATATCCTCCCGCTGCAGTTTGATATTTTATGATCTCATTTAGATTGCGGAGTCCATATTTCTTGATGTTTTCGGATGTCGTGTTGAATCTCCACCA
This sequence comes from Pygocentrus nattereri, assembly GCF_015220715.1. Lineage (NCBI taxonomy): Eukaryota > Metazoa > Chordata > Actinopteri > Characiformes > Serrasalmidae > Pygocentrus > Pygocentrus nattereri. Next base: position 30,566,788 of record NC_051228.1, on the reverse strand, counting down.
GCGTCCCTGCGATTAATCTACGCTGGAATAAACTGAAAGCTTTCTGTCAGTGCCGTGGCCCATGAAGACTGTAACGCACTGATAAACACCCCCGTGCCGCTCAGGTACGACCTGGCCTGATCCTTTCTGATCCTTTCTGTGCCAAAGTTGTCAGACGGGCTCAGAGCAGGCCTGGGTGTCCTGTAGCTTAAATATCTGCATTAAGTCTTCACTGGCATATGCAAAACCCTTCATATGAAGACGTTTTGATGTATGAAAGGGATGGAGCCCCTTTAGAGCTCCTGCTCCATGTGGCCCGCGGTGGGAGAGCCTGGCTGCTTCCCCAGCAAATGGCTCTCCTCTGTCCTCCCCATCTGTTCCACTGGCTCCTCTCCCCACAGCCTGCGCACACAGCTCTGAAGATCACACACACGTGCATGACCACACACACACACACACACACACACACACACACACACACACACACATATATATATATATATATATATATATATATATATATATATATATATATAGGCCCTGATTGTTATAGTTGTACATATTAATGGGATGAAGTGGTCATTTGTTTCTCATGTCACTGGAGCTTCCATATATGCCTGCTTGTTTTCGGTCATACTGCAGAAGAAGATATCTTGGCAAATCACATCAATACTACATTAGACTACACTAAATGTAGTCAATTCATGTAATATTTTATTAGATAATTATTCCACTGGCAGATGATTTTGCTTGTTTCAGCTTGCCAGTGGAGTGACTTACAACCACAAACAAGTAAAAATGTCTAGATATAGTTTAAATAAATGCATGATATTATTACAAAAGTCTAACAGTGGTAAATTGCAGAGATATTGGCCAGATTTAAGATTATTTCACTGTTGTTTACTGTATATCTAAAGGTGAGGCGCTCTAGTCCATGTGGACCAGATTCCTGCACTAGGGGCTGTGAAGGTGCATCTATGAAGGTGCAAGGGAGATAGACTAAGTTGCAAAGTAGTGCAAAGTCTACATTTATAAAAAAACAACAGAAAGCTATAGCAGAGTAAACCAAAGTGCAAATCGATGGGAAATGGCCAGAAATTATTTTTATGACATTAATTGTACACAAAACTATATGTTACTATTTTATAAAAAATATTTTTATTTCCAGAGCTGGGCTCGGCAAAATGCTGCTCTTTTACTGCATTGTTGTGGCTCCACAGCATAATTAGATTTTTAGGCAAAAAATAAAATAATCACCCTTTGCAGTAAAATAAAGCTCTGCTGATCGTTCAAATACAGTTTTAACAATAAATGGTCTGAAATGCTGGAGGTAATGTATAACTGCTAATTCACTCTTTAACCCTGAAGGTTAACACATAGACTACTGGTCACACAGCAACACAGACAACAGCTAACACAAAGGCAAAGAGAAAGATTTATGATGAACCTTGATAATTTGGAGATTAATAGACCAGCTGGTTTCCTGATACGTGTAATCTGCAATGTGAAACTGTCAAACACTAAAAAGACACAAGGCTGAAGTCAGCTTCACATTCGCCAGCTTGTTGTTCGAATTTCCCTGTTCCAATGGGAAAATTCTAAGAAGAACCCGATGAATGTGAAGATGACTTCAGCCTCTGAAAAAGTTAAACATTGACAGAAATTTTACAAGAAGCCCCTCTACTTTTGCGGGAAAAATTTCCTGCTGGAGATGTGAGAAAAGCGGCTAAAGCTGAAAGTAGAGCACAGTGAATCTGCCTTTTCATTTCTATTATACTTTTAGCCTATACTAGTCCATTATCACGTACTGAGACATATATACAGCCAAGATAGTAAAATGGACATTAAATATTGTGGCTTCCAAGGTGGTGTGATTTTTGTTAAAAGGACAAAATGCCTCTTAACATTTGGGTTGCTGACCTCTGTCCTAGAAGCGAGCCTGCATAGATGTCCCTGGCACCCACTGAAGCTCCACCATAGCTTTTAGGTCTACTGGGTCTACCTGCGTCACAATCATTGCAGTAAAAAGAAACTTTACTTGACCTCTGTTCCTTTATGACTCGTTGGTTTAATTGTGGGCCAATTTGAGTGCAAATAGTGAGGCTGTTGTCTGCAAGCTGTACAAGCTATTACAGGCTGCTGAGAGCACGTAGGCCACAGTGAATGACTACACTTTTCCCTTTTTTTTTGTTTTAAAGCTTTTTTTTCCTTTTTACCAATATTGAAACCCTACGTATCAGCCAACATCAATATTAATCTAAAGTTTTCTTTTAAAACGACCAAAATCTAAAAGCAGGGTTTCATGCTCAAACTACTCAAACACTGTACTAGCCCAATAGGAAGAAATACAAAGCTAATAACATCACATCATATGTATAAATGTGGGAATTTCAGGCTATGTTTGTTACAGGAATGAGCCAGACTTTATTTTTCCCTCCATCCAGTCCAATATTGACCTCTGTAAAGAGACTTTAACAACAGCAGCAGACGTACCGGCTAGACGGCGACATGAGCCTGGAACACGTGTTGAGGGAACATTTGCCCTCAGAATAACACTGTTTAAATTATCAGGACAGGACATTTGTGAGAAGACGCAGCACAAGATGTGCTGTGATGCGACTATAATATGTATATGCAGTCCACAGTTCATAAACTCTGTTTTTAAGCAAGAGTTGAAAAATATCTCTGTAGAGCGTTTCACTGAAAACTTCATACATCATTTTCTGTTATGTCTGCTTCTTTTAAAGCAATATTTAGTAACATGGTTTCGCTGCGTCTTTTAAACCCTGAACAATAATAATGCGTCAGAAACTTTACCAAATGTTTCGTATTGACAGTTTTGGTAGTGATAGTTTGAAAGCACTAGCCAGTACATGACTAGCAAACACAGCTTTTAGCAGTTCAGTTTGTACACACATAAAATCAAAACATTTTTCATGAAAAAAAAAAATTACTTAATTGAGGGAAATATGTGTTATGGTAGTGACAATTCTAGAGGTTACAAACTGATTTTCAGACTGGGGGTCTAAACTGCTTACCATGTGGTCATGAGAGACAAGGATGCAGTCTTACTTCTTGCTCCAAAATGCAAGGGTGTGGGTAAAATAAGGCTCCACCTACAGACTAAAGCTCTATGTTTCAGAAGTCCATCCATCCATCCATCCATTTTCTAAGCCGCTTCTCCGTCAGGGTCGCGGGGGGGAGCTGGAGCCTATCCCAGCAGTCTTCGGGCGGAAGGCAGGATACACCCTGGACAGGTCGCCAGTCCATCGCAGATGTTTCAGAAGTGACTTGGAAAATATGGGCCAGCATGGTGAATTTTAAATTAACATTTCAATTAAAAACCACATTGCAAAAAAAAAGTTATTTTCACAACTAATTTAAAAGTTAGGGTTTGGGACAGCCACTTCTCAATAGAAAGTACCTTTTATACGGTGATTTTGTATATATATATATATATGGCTTGTTACTATCTCAATGAATGCGTTGGGTTTAAATAAATCATTATATAGTCCTTAGAAATATCTATGGTATATATACTTAATTGTTTTTTTAAACAGTGTGGCATCTGACACTTGCTCTGTGTTTTAGATTGGGCTTTAGGGGAGTGGTGTGCGAAGCTGTGCTCTGCCTCTCCTCCATTAAAAGGACATTTCTTGTTGGTGCTGTTGTAGTTGTTTATGTTGTTGTTTGTTTAAGATGTGTTTGTGTTTGGCTGTGGGGTATTTAGTGTGGCTTTGTGTGTTTACCTTAGAGAGAAGCTGTATGTCTAAAAGTGACCTTCCCATTGTCTTTCAGTGGTCTTTGACACACTTTGTTCATTAACTAATTTGGTAGAATGGTCTTCATACATCTGGCCCTGTATGTACTGGTTGTTGTTACTGTTGTGTGGGTGAATGTGTGAGTGTGGGAGGGTGTTTGACGGGGGTACATTCCACGGTCCACAAGAAAACTTGTTCCTAGGATTGCGTAGGCGTCATCCTGATCCCAGTTTCATTGTAAATACGTCAGTGTAGAAAGGTGACAGACACAAGAGCAAATAGATAACTGTTAACAGTTGCATCAGTTGCACCAGTAATCTGTTCCACCTCTTCTGCAATACATTATCCAGCCTCTTCATTCTGCTGGAGGAGCCACTCTTGCTGCTAAAACAACATGAATCACTGGCTGTTGTTTTTGAGTGGAGATTTGTGTCTCCAAGCTAAATTATGGCGACATGCGCAACTGTAACACAAATTCTGCGCAGGAAGCCACCAGGCCACCCCAACAAACATTTGAGCACGGTAGCAATTTCCTCATTTACTTCCTCTCCTTAGCCAGAAATAAAAATAATAACATTAAAAATAATAATATAAAAAGTAGCATTAACAGTGACAAGCACAAGAGTCTCTCTGTGTAAAACAGGCTCTCTGGAGTGGCCTGTTTGGAGATGAAGCGTCTTGGTCTGTGTTTGTCTAATTTGCCATGATTGCTCTCACGTAACAGCTGTGGATTAATCTTCTGAACAAGGTGGGTTTGAAGTACTGCCTCTAGCAGCCCGTGGAAATGTTGTTTTGATTGCCACTAATGCGCCTTGTCTTCTATGAGACACAAACCCAAATGTAATATCCTCCAAACGCAAGCAGTCCAACCATGCAGCGCCAATAGAACAGAGAGATTAAAAAGCCTGTAATAGAAAAGTAGTTCTTTAGTCTTTATAATTAAAAAGAACACACTTGATCATGTGGAACTTATTTTGCCATCAGCTAGCGAAAGTTTCCAGAAGCAAAGTGCGCTTGTATGTTCAGAAAAGTGTAGATGCTGAGCACCGAGCGTAAATCTGCCTTTGATTTTTTTCGTATTCAATCCGTTATAATCTTTTAATAAAGTCAGAGATTTGCTTCCTAAGGCTAGCCTTTTGTCTCTGTTTGTTTGTTTGCTTGTTGCACTATGGCTTTTTTTTCCTCATAATTCCTCATTTATAATGTCTGTGCACAAAACCCATTAAATTTCTGTTGCAAATGAATAGGTGACAGAGGGAAAGAAACCAATTATGCCACCCTGTTCTGCGATTTGGCTTTGGTGAAATGCATTTTTTGCTCCGATAACAAAACAACATCAGTCTTCCCCTTTGACATGAATGATTGTTTTGTTTTGGTTGGCAAAACAAGACATTTTGATGGATAATTTTGAAATGGTGGCAGTTAAGGAGGCATCTCTCATATTTATCAGAATTAATGCGTGTGGCAGGCATGCTCGTTTAGACTCGAGCTTTCTTCCAGGAAAGTTTAATAAATATATTACCATTGGAAATTGAATTAGGCCACAGCGAATCGTTCAGGGTTGTAATTATGGAACGTGCAGATTTCAGGCTTGGAGAGTGCCAGGCCAACCTTGTTTGTTCAGATTTGAAGTGCTTCTCGATCACTAAAGTTCAGCTATTGTTGAAACTATGAATTGGAATAATTGTCCCAGGTACTCTTAGAAATGTATTAACTAAACTGATCTTAAATTGTTCTTAGTAAGAACCATTGCTATTTTCCAAGTACTGTTTTACCCCATGCTGCTCAGTTCATAGCTTTGCTGAAAAATGGACAATGACACTATTAATGAATCATATTGAGGAGAGGTCATTTGACTGGCTTATATAACTGGACCTCTGCAGTGATTACTCACATCCTGCACGACTCCTGAAAGACACATAAACATCAGCTCGTTATTCCACAGTAATTTCCAAATCCATAATTTAGTCGTTGTACATTCCAACCACGTTCAGCATCCATTCATGCATTTAAGATTCATTCCTACTGACTCCTCTTTGTGTTTTGATGTGAAACTGCAGTTCTTAGTTCTCAAATGGCCCATGAAATAGGTTGAACTGTTGCAAAAACTGTTTACGGTTACATGATGCTATATTATCTGTAAAGTCATTCTCCTCGTCATTTGAAATATTGATCTTTTACAATGGAATAGTCAGTAAGATGAATGGCGTGGGTGGAGCGTTCAGCAATGTGTAGCTTTGTGTCTTGTAGTTCTCTATTATTGCCATGTACACAAAACACAGTATAAACCACAAAGCTAACCACAGCTTCCTTCTTACATTATTTCAGTCTGTCTTCAAGCACCTTCAACCCCAAACTTCCAGCCATGAAGCTTGAGAAAACTTGCTTTTTAATGCCAGTGGGGATTTAGCAGGATTGCTGATAATTACACATTAAGCTAGAGGCAGTAGATTCCCAGCAGGTGACCTTAAAGCAATAGTACAGCAAAGATATCTAATTTGCAAAACCTGCCCCAAATGTAGTTCATCAGCCAAGACATATTTGGTGTACATGTTTTCTAATTTAGGAAGTAAATACCACATTGATTAACATTGTGCAAACTACATGCCTACATACTCAATTCCTCAAATTCCTTGGTTAGTGGGGATCCCTCCGGCTCTCCCGTTGGTTAGGATCTAATGAGCTGAGGTTTCGACCAGTGGAACCAACCATGCTTTGATTTGCAGTTGGTGGGTCCAATTTTGTGAGAGAAAAAAACACCACTCTAGGCCTTCTGGAGGTTCTAGATAAATCACTGATTGCAGTAGCCTGGCCAATGCATTTCAGTCAGAAGTTAGAAATGGAAAACAGCAGCAGCTCACCATCAGGGCTTTTTACTAGAAGTGCACCAGAAAACTTCTGAAAGGTAAAATTAATTTTAATGTCTGTTACAAGCTTCAAATAAAACTGTTTAATCTGGAAAAAGACAAAAAATAAGCTCTTAGTACTTGTTAGCTACATTACCATTGTAGCTCCAGTGTAGACTGAAGAAGGAAACTTCACATGCTAAAAATGTTTGACTACATTTGGAGTAAAACAATGTTTTTGTTGACTTTTCTTTTTTAGCTGAAAGTAGACTCTTGGAATCTAAATGCATGTGGAGCGCAATAAAGGTCTTTCTAATGAGTAGAGTGTGTTACAGAGCAGGCGGCTTTTCTTTTCTTCTCCTGTTCTCCTTGTGTAGTTTACCCAATCATGGCGTAGGAGAGTGGCTGCGGAAGCATAGAAAACAGTGGAGTGGAACAGTGCCACAGAAAGCCACATTTGAATGTGAAGGGAGCTGAAACACAATGCACCAGTGCACAGCAGCAGCAGGCAGGCAATAGACTGAACCATGAAGGAGGGGGGTGGCATGAGGCAACAATATACACACAGCACTGACAGCAGAGTCTTCTGCCAGAAACTAGCATGTTTACCCAATTATAAGCCAAACAGCTTGGATTGAGTTAACCCTTAAAGACCTGAGCCTAAAAGTGGTAAAATGTATATTTATATTTACTCCAATATATTACACTATTAGGTGATCAATGTCCTGTAACGTAGAACAAATCCAGCTTTAAATTTATGCCAGTTATTGAATACAATTATCACATTACATAATAAAATATCTTTAAACCCCTCCTAATTCTCTAATTCAGACACTTTAAGGTGTGCCCCTTGCTAATACATGTTTAATTCAAACAGCATTTATAAAGCAAAGTTTTTGAGCTCTGGAGAAGCTACACATGAGACTAATGTCACAGTGCATAAACACCAGGCAGCTAGAAGGGTATAAAGCCCCCAGCATTGGGCAGTGGAGCAGTGGTCTTACTTTCTCTGCAGTGATCTAAGGTGCTCCATCAACCTTTTGGATGAGTTTGAGTGATGTTTGTGATTCAGAACTAATCATGCAATATCAGAACCTGACCTTACTTGTGACTGAACACATTCCAGTCCTCAAGGCAACGTTCCAACATTCAGTGAAATAACAGTACAAATGAAAAAAATCAATGTCATTTATATGAAGCCCTTTCATATACCCAAGGATGAAGGAATACAGTCAGACATGGGTGACAATATGCTCCAAGCCTTCTCTTCTTTCAAAGTCTGGGTCAAAACACTCCTGTTCCCCAACACTTTCACTCATCTTTCCTCTCTTAATGTTACCATCCTCTTCTGTTATCATTTCCCCTGTTCACGGTCATTAAAACGAAGCTGCAACGTTCACACAATGTTCAATATCAATTTGAGAGTTCTTATCCCAAGTTTTACATTTTGCAGATGTTTTCAAAAGATTGAAAAGTACTTCACACGCATACATCTCCTTTACAAAAATGGCTATGCCCCAAATTATTAATGGAAAGATTTTTTAGGCATCACTTGAATGTGGTACTTTTATTTTTATGTTAGGAGAGGGAGGATGAGTCAAAGTATTGGGAGAACAAGAACATTTTGATCTGGAAAATAAGGGGTAGGGACCACCAAAACGCTGTCAAAGGAGTCCATTGAACATGCGGAAGCATAAGAGAGAAGGACATCAGAGGTAAAGCCTTCCCCTTCTATGAATACATTTGATTTGAAAAGAAACTTTCATGAGTTGGTGTCTACACTGTTAGAAACAACAGTACTCTGCAGGTATATTTTTCATTCATCAAAGTGCAAACGATGCAAATGTTCAATCAAAGGTACAACAGTGGTTTTAAGGTCCGTTTGTAAATCTTATATTTGTAACTTTTCATAACTTAATGTCTTAAAACAGAACAGTAAAATAAAAAGTAAGAATAGAAAAGAAAAAGAAAAATAGTAATAATGTATGCATTTGGACTGTAAAGTGCAGAGCACTCCTTTGAGTAGAGTTGCTTAGTCAGCACTGATGATGGATATCCACACCCAAAGGTCACCTTTCCATCCCCTACCCCAAACAGTTCTCCAGAACATTCTCTCTCGCTCTCTCTCTATCTCTCTCTCTCTCTCTCTCTCTCTCTCTCTCTCTCTCTCTCTCTCTCTCTCTCTCTCTCTCTCCCCTCTCACTCCCTTTCTCTCTTTCTGGACACCATTGGACCCCATTTGGCGCCGGTTCCGCTCGGCAGAGGCCTTTTGCGTTGGCACCAACGCCAGCTCGCGGCAGGAAATGGGCAGTTTAGCCTTGCCCTCTTGCTGAAGCATCGCAGATCTTGATGAGAAACGTGGTGTCGGCCAAATCCCAAGCTCCTGTGCCGCGCAGCACTGGCACTGCCAGCCCAATCCGACCACCATGCCAATGGAAATGATGGGGAAAGCAGAGATGAAAGAGGCAGCGAGTGCCCATGCTGTTGAAAGGAGCAGCTTTGGATGCATGGCTGCCACTGAGTCGCTGGAAGCGGGCCGCTCCTCCTCTCTCCCCCCTTCGCATGTCATGCTGGTAGCCTTGCAGGCGGCTCCTAGCAGTGGAAGAAGGAGAAAAGGCTGAGGTCATGTCACATTCAGGCTGATTGATGATTCTCTAATTTCGTGAAGATGCAGGGCAGCATTTCAATGAACGCAAATGTGAAAGGAGAAAACAGAGCCACTCATATGTAGAGTTGCAGTTTTAACTCTTAAAAGTGGTAAACAGCGTCAGATCTGGTAGTCATTGAATGTTAGTCTGTATCTGCTGTAACCCTCACTAGACTCACCACAATTGTAAAATTTAAGCTGATGATTAATTGTCATGTAAATAATTGTGATTAACAATATAATTGTCTTTTTTTGTTCATCGTATCCAGTTGTGAAAGAACAGCGGCCAAATTGTTGTTGACATTGCATGTCCTAACTGACAGTAGATGCAGCTCAAGCTTAAATACACATGCACAAATTGCGGTTTGTGGTGACTAAAAAAAACACAATTTTAAAAGGAAAATAACCATAAAAAAAAGTTAAATTCAGTCTAAAAATATGTTTGTTTCTCATTGGGTGAGATGTTGGGGTAACACCCTCACAATTTGGACAGCTCTGCCATAGAAGAACCATGGTTCATTCTGTAAAGAGCCTTTCAGTTTATGGGTCTTTAAAGAATTTAAAGTAAATGGAATGTGCAAGTCTAAAGAATCTTTCTAAGCATCTGCACAGTGCAAAGGTTCTAAAATTAACAATGACTTTTCCATGAGCTGTATGTTCACACCAAGAACCATATAGGAATGCCGGGGAGGACCATTCAGTGTAGTGTAGCATACACTACATCATCAGGAAGCTTAACTCTTCTAGTTTTTGTGGGAAATTTGAAGCCCAAGCATAAAGTAAATGTGTTAGGAGTGGGTAACCAGTGACATCTTTGGTGAAAAAGCCTTTGCTTGTATGTTTGAGATAAAAGCCCCGACACTGATGCCTTCCTGTTTTCTTTACTAGTTCTAATCTTGTTGCCTTGTTTCATACACTTTGTTTGCACAGTGCATCATTCTTATGCCTCACAGTTTTTGAGGAGCTTCACTGAATGCTTGACTCATTGAAAGTGATGAATGTTTGTGTTGTAATCACCTACTTCTTGTGTTCAGACTTGTGTGACACAAGTGCAAGAGACTCCATTGCTAAGGTTGCTGGGTGAATACGGACTCAACAGGTGTAATTTGGAGGCCTAACGATGTGCATTGTGAACTATTCACTCCCAGTGGGCGATCATTCAGCGCAGAAGCATTCAGGAAATGACATTAGCTGCTGAAAAGCTTTCAGAATTTGCTGCCCAATTGTAGAAATGACTGGCCATTTCCTCCTTTCATTACATATAATTAGGGGTTGGGAGGAATAACTAAAATAACTGGCTAGACTGAAAGTGGTACAGTTAGCACAAGTCAGGGTATTCCTTTTTCCATCTGGTTTAAAGGGTAATGTTGATGTTTAAGTAACTGAATAGCAGAAGTAGTAGGTCCTCTTTGTCTTAATATGCAGGTTTTGACTGTTTCTCTGTTCTCATGATGCCCGTAGATGTTATCAGATCCGATAAGGTGGCAAATGTTTCTTACTATTTCTATTTGTTTTATTTTCTTAGTCAAAATAGATTATTCTCTCTCTCTCTGTCTCTCTCTCTCTCTCTCTCCCTCTCTCTCTCTCTCTGTCTCTCTCTCTCTCTCTCTCTCTCTGTCTCTCTCTCTCTCTCTCTCTCACCTTCTACCCCATATCTTGCATTCTACCCTATATCTTTCTATCCTATCTCTTCTACCCTATGACTTTTTTCTTTTTTTTCTCACCCACTTTTCCATCTCTCTCACTCTCCTCACGCCCTCATCTTACTCATTTTAAGTTTCTATCACTCTCTCTCTCTTTCTTTATTTCTTTCTTTTCTCATATTCATTTCCTCTCTGTGCTTCATGTGAGGGGTGTCTGCTGTGTGACAGACCCCTAGGCTTTTTCAGGGTCAAGCTCTGTGCTCTGGCCTCTGTCTGCTGCTGGCCATTTAGGTGTCATGCTGCGCTTTGGCAGTGTAGGTGACAATGAGTTCAAATCTCCCAGACCCACAGGCCCCGCACTGCCCTAATACTGCTGTTTGAACACACATACGCACGCACATTTTAAAGGGGAAGTCCACCTTTTTTCTCAAAAAGTCAAGATAATTAGATGATTACGCAGCAAATTCATTTACAGTAGTTTGATGTAAAATACACTGTTCTGTAGAAACGTACTGAGTCAGAATTGTTCACAGTCAAGGTAGTGGTGATGGAAAGTGATTAATGGCTCTTAAATCTCTGTTGAAGAAAGTTATTGCAGTAAATTGTTATGATTACACTGCCTGGGACACTGTTTTACAAAGGTTAGACAAGATTTTGGCCTTTTAAAGCCAGCACAGTGCTATGGTCTGTGCCTCCGTGCCACCCGAGAGAAAAACAATGAAAGAAAACACACGACTGTGGATCTCATATTAATTTGCCTAATTACTATTACTACAGCTGGTAAAGGCTACTCACTTATTCTAACTTTTAAAGCACCAGGCATAGATGTCTAGAGAGTAAATTTGGATGCTTCAATTTCCTCAGCAGTTATTCAGAGTATTCACCTTTGTTTTCAAGGTTGATTCTTACATACCTCGCTATAGCTGGGTAAGTAGTCTGGAAGTTTATTTATATACACACGATTTACAAGCAACCCACACATCTCTGCTTCATATTAAAATGCAAACTTTGTTTCCAACACCTGCTGCTTATGAACAAACTCACCCCACAGACGGGGTTAACTGTAACAAACAGGTTTATAAAACTTAAAGTAAATTCATGCAAAACACAGTTCTTTCACATTGCGGTTACAGTACAGTTCTATGTTGTCTGACCCAGACGATTTCCAACCTCAATACGTAAATAAAAAAAAAAAACATCAGGAAAAACATGATAAATGAAAAGTGACTGCTGGACTGTACCTTTAGCCACAAAGTGACTAGGAGGAGGAAATATCAACACAAAAATATAAATGCATGTTTTATTCACATTAGATAAATGGTGTGATTTTCAGTCTGTGCATAAACATATAAAAATATGACTGTTTTGAATTAATATACGAGAAAACGGACTTCTCTCATTATTGAATTTAGGAAGCTAACACTGCGCCACCACCTCCGCACCACTCTTCTCTTTATCACTACCAGTGGTGGCATGCAGCCATGTAAGCATTGCCATGGCGATAGCGGCCGTTGGTGAAAATTGGTGATCAAAGCAGTGATTTCTATTTGTTAAAGGTGGAAATAAAGGTGCAAGAATACAAGAACTCAGCATCTTTAGGTTTGTCCTATATTAAAAGAACTTTCACACTGGGATCAGAGGAGTTTTTCATTTTCAGCATTCAGAAATCTGGGAATGCCTGGCTTCATAGTGAGAAGGCTTAGGCCCATCAGGCCCCCATAGCTATGCTCTCTCTCTCTCTCTCTCACACACACACACACACACACACACACACACACACACACACACACACACACACACACACACACACACACACACAGCGTCCTGGTGCCATTCCATTGCTGTATGGAAGCCTTCTCTTCTTGGCTCCTATTTGAGTTACTGTTGATCATCTGGCAGATTTGATGAAGCTGCTAGCATGAAAGAGTGTTTCTGGAGCACTTCCTCTGAACTGCTCTTATTCTGCGGATGGCACCCACACAGTTGGCCTGACCTTTTCACTTTCAAATCCGCAACCTGCAAAGCAGAGTGTGCACGCTTTCGCATTTCTGCTGGATGTCTGCACAGATATCTGTGCACAAAGCAGCAGATTAGTGATGATGGATGGTCTGTGGTTTGTATTTATGCCTCTCTCTCTCCATGTCTCCCTCTTTCTGTCTGTTTTTTAAACCTCTCTTTTTCTCTCTCAGAATGAAGTCAAAGGCTTCCGCATCACCACCTCCGCACCACACCCCTCTCTCTTGCACACAGGCTGATAGGCTTGCCCCAGATATGTGTAACATACACTATCCATTATCACACTGTCATACACAATGTTTATGAGGGGGTTGCATCAGCAGAGCCTGGAAATGATGTACGGTTTTAATAAAGTGTAAAGCTTTTACTAATGAGTCCACACACAAATGCTTCCAGAATGCACAAAAAACGGTTCATTTGAAAAGGGGATCTGTTCATGCTCCGCCCACAAGTATGTTTTTTTATTGTTTTTTGTTGTTTTTTTTTTTGTTTTTTTTGCAGCTGTTGCCAGATTGTGCAAGCTTTAAAAATTGTTTAAAAATAGCTTGCTTATGTTCTCCACACTCAACTTACCCTAAAAGTATGACCTTCACCTTCCACATGCATGCAGAATAAATCAGTTGATTGCACTACATGTTCAGCATGGATGGGGAATGGGATTTTAGTCAACATCTTGTAGAATCTTGTCCAACTTCACAACAGTAGCTACAAAAGAACGCATTTGTGAGGGGGGCATGGATAAGTCAGCTTGATCTGCAGGATTCCAAGACTGCTCTACCTGAGGGCACACTTCAAAAAAATGTTAAGAGATGTTTGTTATAGCTAGATTTTAGGTTGTGGTCTCAGCTGTGCTATGTAGATTCCATAACCAGGGGTCTCCAAGGATTCAGTTGGCTGTGGTCTTATTGGGATGGAAGCATGGCAGGGTTCAGCTCTTTCCAGCGTGAAGTGTTCGCCAGCTGGCCGATTGTGCAGGCAGAATAGAGCATTTGGCATTTTGCTCTAAGCATGTTGAGATGCTCAACAATGCTGCATGGCTGGCAGTTCAGAGAAGACAGTAGAAGACTTCATTCACATTACAGGAGGTGTAAGCTGGCCTTTGCCATCCAAGAATGGTAAAAAATGTTAGATAACCTACTATAGTGGGAATTCAAATAAACTCAGAATAATAAATAAAAAGTGTGTCTTGCAAGGGAGAGTATGTGCTTTTCTTTAACATTCAATATCACAATATATTACAAGTATTTTAGAGTGGTGTTCTAATAGAGCTCAGTGCCTTACAAACCTGGCATGGCTTGCTTAAATGTACTGTTTTACTTCTCAATACATTTTACTTTAATGTATTTTGTTATATATTAATCAATATTGTGTGTCACTAATACTCCTATATTGGTATATACAATGCACCAGTCACCTATTTTGTCATCAGACTGTTGTTATCTTTCATTTGGTACTGCTAGTATTAGAGCTATTAATTAATTTATTTATTTTAATTTTAATTTCATAATTTTAACTAGCGTCCATGCCATTTAATGGTCTTTTGATGCCATGATTGGAGATTGACAATCTAAATTGTTCGATTCTAATCAGTGTCTTTTCCTGTTTTATTTCTCTCTCAATATGTCCCACCGCTTGACGTGATTGTCATCTCTACATTGCAGGTAAGAATAATTAAATATTCTCTCCCACCTTGGTACAAAAGCATCTGCAACACATTGATTAATAATATCATGGCAAATAATAATGTCATTGTCACTCTTATGAAGCACCAAAAGATACTTGAATGCCAATATTGCCCCCTTGTGGAGAATATTCATCCTGCTTAAAATGAGTGAGTAAGTGCTTCACATCCAGAACATCAAGGAAAAAACATTGTACTACAATAAACATTGAAGTAAAGCTGTGATAAATGTCCATTCTTGCATATAAAGAGAACTTGCTGGTGGTGATCACATCCAAGTCTCTTGTGTACAGAGGTAATCCTTCGTTATGCACAGACAACAGTTAACATCTACTAAAACCACACTAACTCATACCCACCACAGATTCACTTAACAAGCTTACAGTCCACCGGGATGATCACGGCTGGGTTGCCAGCACTGTGGGAGATTAACGTGTGTATGTGTTTGTAAGCGTGTATGAGATTTAGGAAGCTCTGTAGCTATGGGAGCTCAAGTCCTTGCAGTTAATGTTAAGGGTCAAGGCAGATGGAGGTCAATAAATATCAGTAATGGCTACCAATAAGTGCTTTGCTGATTCTTGAAGCCACTGCACACAGTGCTCTCTCCCACACACACAGTCTCTACTGAGCTCATCTGGATTAAACGAGTCTCCCATATCCCATGAGTCTTGGCCGGAGCCAGCTGTTTCTAAATAAAGCGCTATTATTCCTGAACACAGTGGAAATAGAGGCCACAGGGCACAGAGTGTGCTCACACACCAAATCCTTTAAGAAGCAGGATAATTATGCCCCTCTAAATGGATATTATTCCATACACTTAGAGCTGGACCGTGTGTGACACAGTCCAGGCCTTGTGCTGTGAGGTTTACCACAAAAAAACAAACCATCCTCAGCTAGATGTTCATGTGTATAGCTTCCGTTATTAATGATATTAATCAGTGGGGAATCCTTGAAGCCTTATAGGTTTTTAAATGAAGCCTAATGATTTCTGTCAAAAAATTCAAAATGATATATACTTTTATATACATATATATAAAGTATGGAATAAAGTATGGAATGTCTTTCAAAAGCCTCAGATGTCCACCTCCAATCTAGAACATCCAAAAAATGTTGGAGTTTCTTGTTAGCGTAGTGCTGATCCCATAAGACTGCTAGCCGAAATGAACATTATCGTGGCAGTGTTTTTTTTGTTTTTTTTTATAACCAACTTATGACATTTGTGGCCTGTACTGGAGGCATAGCTCTTACCTACTGACCTGCCAGCAATACTTTAAGAGACTTTAGCTTTGTCCTCATTACCTGATTAAGATCAGCCCCCCCCGTGTCAGTTTGGAGCTTTCTGTGTCCGTCTGTGTTTTTTTATCAATGCAGGTATGATGCTGCCTTTGCTGTCGGATGCTCTACAGTAGTTTCTGAGTGAGTTTGTGCCCACATTCAGAACAGAATTCAGATATGGTAGAGCTTATTATTGATTGGTTTCATCAGGGTAAGGACTAAAGATGACTGGAGTGTGAAATGTATTCCTATTCATGTCAGAGATATTCAGGAGTTGTTTCATGCGAGTCCGAGTAGAGTATTGAGTCTTTAGTAGAGACATTTAGCAGCAGGCATTGTATTGTACAAAAGTACATGTCTACTAAAGACATGCCAGGTTTGATATGGCTTTAAATAACATGCCTTTCAGTATAGAAAAGCAGTCAGTCTGAAGGACAACACAGCAGTGCCGCAGGTGTTTTAAGAAAAGATGGATTTTTAGTTAGTCTTTTGTAAAACATGTATGCTAGCTGGTTAGCATAATAGTGAATACAGCAGAAGTATTATTCAGTTTTAAAGGAAGAGATAACAAACTTGCTATCCAAACTATATGGTAGCCAATCGTTTCCTTTTGAAACCATTTACACTGCCTGTAGCTCGGTGCTCTATCAGACTGAAAGTTTTCTATAATGAAAGGCTGAATATCAGTATTGAATCTGATGCTGAGCTGAATCTGAGCTGTGGGAGAACGACATTGCAGGAATAACCATGTATGACTGTTGCAAAACAGGCAAAGCCACAGGTTTTACTTATTTTCTGCATGTAATTCGTTCCATGTCTTCAAATTTTGTCACAAGACAGTTAAGGGCAAATCAGAGTCTCAGACTCAGTCTCTGATTCATATGTTTGCTTTTCTAAATAGAATGCAATGACAACTGGCAAAAAAATAGTAGATTTGAAAAAGTAAAAGATTAAATTGCTGTATTGGGCCTTGAAAGTAAAGAGTTAATAGGTCACTCAGTCTTAACCTGCTGCTTTAAATATGAGGGGTCATTTATGGTCTCTCTAGTAATGATTGTCTAGGTGCAGATCAATGCAGACAGTGCAGTAGTGTAGGAAGAGGGTATAGGCGTATCTCTAGGGCGGGAAATGTAGGCTGGTGAATGGCTGGGGAACAGACAGAGGCAGCTGATAGGCTGTCTTTATTGCAGAATTGGGAAACCAATTCTGCTGGCATAGGGCCCAGTGGGGTTTATTATTGCGCGACCTGCCCTCCCTTGACAATCGGACAGCACGCTGCAAAGTGAAAATCACCTCATAAACACCCTGCAAGTACACTCGCCACCAGGCAGCACAGCCAAATCGAATGGCACAAACAACAGGTAAGGCAGCATTTTCCACAGAAACACTGTCCAAATGTCCCTCTTGCAGGCGGCCGGCGTCCATAGCCAATCTATGGTAAATATGAGACCACATGCTTTTAGCAGAGGAAGTGAGTAGAGTTTAGAGTGGAGTTGGGAGGAAAACAATATGCTGCTCTCTGGAACGGATCCCTAGTGTGTTCCCTATGTCATCTGAGGGGATGCTTGGCTATAAAGCAAACACATTCTGGACTCAGACAGGCTATAACCAGCCAGAGATGATGATGATAGGTTGCGACGGCTGGCTGAGTGGACTCGCAGTGAGCTCCAATAGGACAGCAGGGAGTGGCGGATGGAGCAGGGAGTGACGACTAGGTCATTCTGTCTGGGCCTGTCTGTGTCACCTGAGGCTTCAGCATACACCTGATCACTTCTGGATCTCAAAGCAAAGCCAGGATCAGGATCAGAATCACAACCTTGAACAGGTTCTTTTGCATGTATGGGGCATAATAAAGTGACATCACAGAATGTGAATATAATTTTCAATAATGTACTTGAGCAAGATAAATATGTTTAGACAAACAATCATCTTTCTTTCAAATGAAAAAGTAAGCTTTGTTTCCAGCACCTACCGTTTATCAACAATTCAGCCTACAGTGTTAGGAGTGCAAACATTACAGCTGACTGCATAGGCATGATTAACTGTAACAGATGGAAGGGCTTGTTATAACAGTCACTAAAAAGTCTGGTATATCAATGCAAAACACAAACAATTTAATACAGTTCTATGCTTTTCAAACCAGATGAGCTTCCAAACCTAAATACATACATTAGAATATATTATTCAAAATACCTATGTTTAGTGAGAGAATGTGTTCAGCCGAAAGTATCCCATAAGTGGGGTTAACTAGAAAAGACAGAGGGGCTAGATATAACAGGTGCAACTAGTTGTAGCTAAAAAGTTTGATAAATCACCGCCTTGATCAAGTTAAAACATATATTATTTGCAGGATATCTATTCCATGCTTTGGATTAATAAAACAGTGCATAAAATGTTTTGAGTTTATATGGGGGTAATATGGGATTCTCAGTTACACCATGTTAAAACTACCTCCACCATGTGGAAACTGTAAACGTAGCTTTCTCTCACTGTAAGTTGTTTATATTACAGCTACCAAGAAGGGGATTCAAATAGGAGTGAATTCCGTGATTTATACATGAACAAGAAAGATGATAAGAAAAATTCAATTTCATAGTCCAATACTTTTAATCTTTAGAGTAAATCTTGAGAAATATCTGTTCATTTGCTGTTAAAATTTACAAATGGGAATATGAGAAAAAGACTTACTTTGAACCTGTTTACTACTTAAAACATTCATGTTACATTTTACCCCCCCCCAATAGTGTTTGTGCCCTGCTCTCCCCTACAAATAAAATTAATAAGGCATCGTCACAAACAGGTATATCTACAAGACAAAATATCTTGATTTTTCTCTACTGCACATTCTATTTCCGAAAGTATGTCACTGTCTGTCTGCCTGTCTGCCTCTTTACTACTTATTGCTGCTGTATCATTCATGAACTCGCCGCTGTGCTAGATAACCTTTCTCTATCCGAATGTAGTCTTCATTTGCAACAAAGAGAAAGAGAATGAGAAACAGAAAGAGAAATGAGGAAAACAGCATCCATTGGGAGAGAATAACAGAAATAAGATGAATCTGTGTAGCCTCCAGCGGTTTTAACCACATCGTCTACACAGATTCCATGTAATGGTCACCTGGGGCCGGCCGGGGAGACTGCGCCAATTAAATTAGGTAGCAGTAGAACGGTTCTCTCGCGCCCCCTGACTGCATCTTGTTTACTGGCCATCCCTGCGGATCCTCCCCGCTCCGGTCCGCTGTGTACAGTAATTGTATTTAGGACTGGTGCCTTGCAGAATATGGTAGATACGAGAACGGAACTGGAGAGGATTGCCAGGATAGTCTTCTGACTACATTATCCATGAGGCTGTGTCATGAGGAAGGGTGAATATTCATTTGAGAGGAGGGCCACTGAAAGTTCAGAATGCATGTAGAAGTTTTTTTGTTTTACTAGAAAGCCTGTGCGGAGATGCAAGTGAATACAAGAATTCCATGTGGGAGTGAACTTAAAAGGGGGATTTCATAATTCCATGATTCCATGATGCATAATTACATGGTTAAGATGTAGACAAAGTCATTCAGTATTGTTTGATGATTCTGTAGAATGCTCCATTCTAGAGGAACTTAAAAAACCCTGTGGTGGTGATAGGAACCAGACATCTGAAGCATTTAGTGGCTCTCAAGGGTACCTCATAGAGAGCTATTACACAAAGTATGTTGCCAGATGCCTGTTTTGAGGTAAGATAAGATTATTTTCTCAATATCAGCATTACATACAAAACTCAGAGCACACATGTAGGTTTTGAATAGTAAATAACATGGCTGTACTTGTGTTGTAGACATTGTGACCCCTGGTTCCTATCACCACCACTGTAAAGAAATCTGAGTCTGTACGTTGCCCTACAACAGAGCATTTCATTTCAAACCACTCTAACCTACTCTGTTTACATCTGAATGACTAAATTATGTAGACAGTTTGCAAAAATGGGTGGATTTCCACTTTAATTGGCTAAATAATGGCAGTGTGAGTGAAATGGCTCTTCTCAATATAGCTCAGCAGGCTTTTCATTTGGCATAATGGGAGTAAAGAATTTTACTGGTATAGTATTACACTAGTGCTAATGATGGCATCCTCCGACAAAAGGATATTAATAGCTCGTCCATGAGATGAGTTACATTCCCGTGAGCTCTTTTCGACAAGGCCATTTCTTGTCCTTTTATCACCACTTTTTCGCAATGATGGAAGATGAAACGGCTCGAGTCCATGACAATCTGCCGGCCTCGCGGACGCCTTCCAACAGTTTTGTAGTACATCCACGTGGTCTGTTGTGTTGTTAGGGCAAGATTAGAGTGTCTCTTCTCTCTGATCTCTCCCAACATTTAGCATTTCTAATGAGTGCGGGCTTCTGGCAGGGCTAAGTGCTCTCTGCCAGGCTCTGCTCAGGCTGTGGCCAGAGGAGCCGCAGAGACAGGTTAATTAAACTTAAATAATTAAAGAAGTGGCATTAATGACCCGTGGTGTGGAAGGGTTGAAGCATATGGCAGCAGATGACTCCCCGTCTCTACGGTGGCAGTCTACAAAGCAGGACGGGTGAAGTCCACCTCCCCTTTCACTCACTTTGATGATGTCAGTGAACGGGGTGCCCAGGTGCCAGAGTGGCATTTGATATGCGGGACAGGTGGCAGGGCGAGAGACGGGGAGCAAGAAAGAGAGACAGACAATAGCATGGTGGCATAACGAGATTCAGAGCGAATGCTTCACCATCTGCTGCTGGGCACAGCTCTCTGGACCATTAAATCACTCGCACAAAGTTTGGGATGAAAGGCGTCTCCCTCCTCTCTCCCTCTTTCTTTCTATGGGTATTCTCTCTCTCTCTCTCTCTCTCTCTCTCTCTGTCTCTATCTTCCCCCTGTATGTCTGTACAGCTCACTCTTTTTCTTGCAGTTCATAAGCATGGTGTAATTTAATATCATTTGTCACTCAAAGCTGATTGAAACAAGCTGATTTTAAGCTTTTAATCAATACCGCATTTGGTGTGAGTAGAAAAGGAGATATTCGATTATGATTTGCATTTGATTACTTATTGTTCTGATCGCAGTCTTGTTTTGTGGAAAGAAAAAACATCATTTACATTTTTGCCATGTTTTTGTCATTTATTGAAACTGAAACAAACCAAAAAACCCAGAGGATCAGACATAATCTGTCATTGCAGAAAGAAAATTAAATGCAAATGTAATTACAATGTAATTATAGTGTAATTATATAGTTACATCAGAATAGTGTAGCAACACAATAGGAATAACTAATGATTAGAGGCACTGGAGATCACAGTAAATTCGATAAGTCCTAAATTACATACACGCATTATTGGTAATATGATAGAAGTATAATTTCATGTCGCTTTAAGACATTTTAACAGTATGCCTTGCGTTTTTTTTTGTTTTTCTGTGATTTGCTATCAAACTGAAAATGACAAAAAGGGTTATTATTAGTCCCTTTTTATTATTAGGCCTTTTTATGATACAAGCAGATGTTCAGTGTTATAGAAATGCTGATGACATCCATGATTTACACTACATGGTATGTTGATACCCTTCCTGAGTTCATTGCTAACAAGAGTATAAAGCGATCTCTATATTCAATCACTGGCAGTAGAATAGGTCATACTGAAGAGTTCAGTGGCTTTAAACATGGCTCTGCTACAGGCTACCCTTTTGCCATGAGTCAGTTCATGAAATTTTTGTGCTGTTAGATCTGATCAATTCTAAGTGCTATTATTGTCAAAAGGAAGCATCTAGTGGCAACAACAGCTCAGCCAAAAAGCATTAGACCATGCAAACTCACAAAGTAGGACCGCCGAGTGCTGAAGTGTGAAGTGTATAAAAATCACATATTACATCAATCTGTACAGAGTTTCAAACTGCCTCTGGAAGCAACATCAGCACAAGAACTGTGCAGTGGAAGCCTCATGAAATGGGTTTCCACAGCCGAGCACCTGCGTACAAGCCTAAGATCACCGTGAGCAATGCCAAGCATTGGCCACCGCCAACTGGAGCAGTGGAAACATTTAGTGATGTGTAATGAATCATGCCTCACTATCTGGCATTCTGATGGACTGATCTGGATTTGGCAGGTGCTAGGAGAACATTATTTACTGGAATGCATAGTGCCAACAGTAAAGTTTGGTGGAGGAGGAATAATGGGCTGAGGCTGTTTTGCAAGGTTTGGACCTTAGTTTCACTGAAGGGTAATATTAATGCTACATCATACAAAGACATTTTGTTGTCACAGTTTAGGGGAAGGACCATTCCTTGTCCAGCAAGACTGTTGCACAGGGTAACGTCTCTAAAGACATGATCTGAGTTTTGGACATATAGTGTACTCACCAAAATAATGTAATTTTTCATGATAATAATGACATTAAGTTGATCATCCCTCCTTCACATTCTCTCATAGCTTGTGACTCCCCCTATACTTAATGATAGTGTATCAGAGGAGCAATCATCTATCAGTAGAGTGGAAACACATCAACAAGAGCAATTGAAGACTGTGGTACATCTTCTTGGAGACCAGTTCATACAGCTTTATTCTTGAGAGATTCTGTGGCCTGCTAGTGAGAGCCAAAGCAAGGTCCTCTCTCTCTCTCTCTCTCTCTCACACACATACACACACACTCACTCACACTCTCTCCTCTCTCTCACTCATTCTCTCTCTCTCTCTCTCTCTCTCTCTCTCTCAGTCTCTTGCTAAATCCACTTATCTTGTACAGTGAGAAAAGAAGGTTTGCTGTCTCTGCTCTTTGCTTGGTGTCAGGACAGGACAGCGCAGCCTGTGAGTGACACAAAAGTGACTGGGTCTCAGCAAAATCATATGGTGTGACATAAAAGGATCTGTTAAGAGGATTTGCTGTTGTCAGCCTGTGATTTGGGTGTCAGTAATTGTGAGCGGAGGCAGGAGAGGATGGGAGCTGAAATTTGCCCCAGGTCCCTAGCCTTGCTCCTAAAGCTACTGGGTCAGTTTTCTTCCATTTCCTCAACACCATGGATATGCCTGTTCACTCTCTCTCCACTTGTCTCTCTTTTTCACAGTCTTAGTCTCTCTCTCTCAGGCGGACATGTTCCCAATGCTGACTTCTACTCTGTAGACTGGGGTTCAATCTCCTGCCTGGGCTAGCACCCTACACTATGCCAATAAATGTCATTGGGCAAGACTCCTAACACTACATCCGCCTACCTCTGTATGAGTTGCTCTGGAGAAAAGCCAAATGCTGTAAATGACTTGCCAGTATAGTTTCTAAAAAAATATTTAAAAATATAGAGGAAACCGGCCTGGTAGACCACCAAAACTGTTACCCTCAGATTAAAAGGATGGATGCATAGGGTGTAAACCAGCTGTTACTGAGCCAAGGAAATAGCTTTCCTAGAACAATGAACTGACCACCCTAGAGCTGAGACCTCAACATCTCTGAAAGCATTTGTGATTACTAAGATTGTGATAAGCATGAAATGCAAACTTCAAAAATCTGGAAAAATATCCCTATAAATGACTTCGGATACAAATGGACGTTATAATAAAGGCAAAGGATTGACACACAAAACACTCAAACATCAAATAATATATTTAGTGGTTGAAGCTTCTGTGTAATTCGGCCATGGCCATTTCAACTGGAAATAGGCCTAAGTGTAGGGTGGTCTCTGACTTTTGCACAACGCTAGGTGCATTTTGTAGGTTTACTGCAATGGGAAGGGCCACCAAAGGACCACTGCCGGCCAAATATTATTTGGGAAGTGTGCCATGCTCAGCATAAACTCATACAAGTACCACACCTACTAATATGTCACGACCACTTTACTGTGCTTAGAATGCTCCAACATCCAAATAAGATCAGGTCAGTGGTGAGCCTATGATGGTGTCTTTAAATGGATGGATGGATTAGAGAGTAAATTACAAGTATGCATAGCAACAGATGTGCTACAGTCAGTAATTGTATACCCACAAAGTGCTGCTATGTGGTTAGCGTACCTGATATAAAGGCACCTCATGATTTCTCTCACCTACCCACCATTCCCTTCTATTACTGCTTTGCAATCTGAGCTGCTTTCCATCATAAATAAATGCTCTGTGACATCTTATCATAACACATACGTCCATATTTAATCAGGATGCAAATACAAATGATTAGAGCCATTACAATTGGCCCGATCAGAGTAATTGTTTTGGTGATCAGTTTCCTGTCTGCTTTGAATTGCAATTAGTCACCGCGGCAACAACTGAGGTATCAAAAGGGACTGGTGGAATGCAGCAGCATCACCGATGACACCAGACGACAACTACGATTAATCAAACGCTCTCCCAGCCCCGTCCTATCTTGCTACAGATGAACATTGCAATGGTATGGGGCTTTTGATGTGTGCATATGTTTCGATGCAGTAGATTGGGTTGCAGAGCAAGCCAATCGCGTTTGAATAAATATCTCATTAGGTTGAGCGTTTCTGGCCTACTTCTACTCGTCGTTTCCTCGGAAATGGTGTCAGACTGGCGTGACTGCGCTGCTACGAGCTGATTGCTTTGACCTTGTGCTTTTCGTCTCGTTGTGCCATATTGATTCTTCTGATAGGAGAAGAAAGCGGTACATGTGCTGAATTGCTAACCTTTTGTCTCCGACTTGAGTTCCCACACTGCTGTGAAAGCAGATCGTTTTTTTTTTTTCTTCTTCTTCATCTTTTTTCCCCATCTGGGCTGGACAAGTAGTCAACAGAAGCAGGCCTCAGTACAGGGCCGTATCAGTTTGTAGGGCTGCAGGGGATAGTGTGAGAAGATTACAGCCTGGTGAATGGAGTATAGTCTGCAAAGCCTCATGGGCTTTATCTCTCTCTCTCTGTCTCGCGCAGCTTGATGGACGACACGCAGCGCGTCTGATCAACCTGTCAGTAGGTCATTGGTGATCAGGCTGCGTCGGCCGCTGCTGTCCTGCTGTCGGCTGAGGCACTTCTGAAAACGTGTAAAATGAAGAGATCATTGCATCACGCGGGGAATAAAGAATCCAATCACGTCTTGCAGGACACAGATAATCCCCATACAGTGCCTTTGGAGAAAATTGAAACAGCTCGAGTAGTTCTGTCCAAGAAGGGCCTTCACGAGGCATGTCGCGGCAAAAATTCATTTGCTACTCGTGTCGTTGGCTGTGCATGATAAGCGTCATATTTAGAGATAAGCAGCTCAAAAACGATACCTCTAGTAATCTCTGTGTTCCATTTTTTTGAGATCTGATGATTTCAAACAAGTTAATTTCAGTATTGCCATCTTTGTTGGTGAAACATGATGACAGGACTGAAATGCAACTGAAATGCAAATAAAATCTAAAGCAATAGGGTGGTCCAAAATTGGTATACAATGGTATAAAATTTTGTTACATTAAAAACATTTTACTTGAAAATCCTTGTCCTCGTCACTTGGAGACCAAGTGTGCATCCAGAAATGGCATTTTCTGTGGTCAAATTCTGATTCATGGTGACAGTCAGAAGTCAAAATGGTTCATTTTCAGACTACAAGAGCATTAGGAGTAGATGATACTGTGTCCCACCCCGTCTTTACTCAGGGGCACCGTGTGCCCCTGGATCTCACAAGGAATCTCACAAACAGACAGACACATGTAGACAGGCACACATATACTCAGACTGTGATTAAACTAGCTATCATGGATGCTGCCCAATACAGAATTCCTGGACAATAGCAGGTGCTTCTGGGTGCATATAGAGGTCTAAATAAGCATGTTGGAGGCAGAATACAGAGCTACAAAACTTCATCAGAGATAGAAGAGCAAGCAGAGTCTAATCTTTCTTTAAACCTTTTCCACTCACAGAAAAACTTCACTTATCCATAAAATTTCTACTTTTTTGTCTTGTACATATCACAGATGGACATAATCATACATAAAAATGCAGTGTACTTTTTTTTTTTAATTGTGTTTAATCTAAAAAGTACATTTACACTTTTAATATACTTTAATACACACTAAATGTATTATTTTGGAACAACTTATGTAATGTATAAGGTTTGTAATTTGTAGACAGTACTGTTATTACACTTGTATTATGTTATAAATATCGTTACTGTCCAAAGAAAAACATGTATCTCTATAATAGTAATTTCGTATTACTAAAATATTGTTAACTTTTAGGGCAGGTTAATGGAAAACTGGTTTTATTCGAAGTGTGTCCAAATTATGGCCAGAAATGCATTATTTAAGTGAATTATCTCATAGCATACAAAAGTATCATTTACAATGTGCTGTTTCAAAAAATAACAAAAGTGGTTTATTTCCATGAAATAATATGAAATGTAAAAAAATTACTTTTATTATTTTTTATATACTTCAAACATATGACCAATGTACTAAAGTAAGCTTCTTTTTGCAAGGAAACACCTAAATAACAAGCAAAATAAGTCTTTCTGTTAATAAAGCTGTTAGCTAGCTTTAACCCACCTAGAATCGTTGTCAGAAAGAACACTGACTGAATGGCAGTTTCTCTCAGTTTACGTCTTGGTGAACAAGCCTACCTCTGCCTGCTGGTCATAATCCTCCGTCCTGAAAAGTTGACTGCATGCCCTCACATATGATTCTCTGTTTCGATTCATCAGAATATTTTGGTTCTGATTTGCTGTGAGCAGTTGGTAAATCATGCCAATCGACACTCCTCACTTTCACTTTCTTCTAAAGTGGGCTCAGACATGACCCACTCACATGATTATTATCAAAGACAAACTTAAAGCAAGCTCATGCTGCGGACAGGTATGTACGAGCCTGGGAGCAGCTGCCTGCCGCACTGCATTATGGAAGTTGTAGTCTTCTTAGGTAAAGCTTTTAGAGAAGCCATAGGTCCTCTTATAACTTTTGTGTGGTTTTATGTACCAAAAATTCACTTTTACGTGTCCATTTCCAGCCTGTCTTTATCTCTAATATTATTTACAGACTTTAACCTGCTCTTCTTGTTACTGTGTCTTTAAGACTGATATAGGATAAATAATCTCTGTTCTGATTGGCTGTACTGTATTGTGCCTCATTAAAAAAAACACTCCTTATAATTTCAGCATGAGTGGATGAGGCTAAACTAGTTTAGTTGGATATGTAAATGAGTCGGTTCTCATAACAGAAACAGAAAATTAATTGAAAAGCAACTGTTTTTGCAGCATAGTTTCCATATATAGACTAAACGTGGGAGTAAATTTTTAACTTTAGCGGTTTGCACATTTTGCTTCAAAAACTTTTATTTCAAAAGAGTTTGTTATTTTTAACATTGCAACAGAGATATTATTGGAATATGCAGCAAAATCGGACCAGAACTGTAATTATTCCGAACGCAAATTTGTTAGAATGGAAATCCATTCGAGAGTCAGAATATACAGTCTTCAAGCAGATAAGAAAGGGCTGGTTCTGCGCCCGATAAGGCAGTATTCTGGCTCAGGCTGCAGCAGCCTGTATAGCATCAATCTCCCGGTGAAGGCAGGGGGCTGTCAGGCTGCCATAATCCTGAGCAATGGCAGCACCGCACTGCCTGGTGTAAAAAATGAACCTGTTCCTCCATCCATTTCCCTTCCACTGCCTCTACACCACCCACAGGCCCATCCGACGCCCTGAGAACCGAAAGCTCCAGTCCCTTTCCGACGCTAGCGCACACGCTAATACTCAATAATTGTAACAAAGTGGGGAATCAATGGAAGTTTCTGAAGGTCTGGAAACGGTTGTAAATCGATCGGGCCACAAGTTGAAGAGCCCCCAATGCATTTACATGGTACAGTATACTGCTTTCCTAGCATTTGGCTATTGACATTAACTTTTGTGGGCCTGCGCCTCGTGTGTCCCTCTGGAATTCACAGGGCTAGTTTCACACAGCTTAAGCAGGGTTTTCACTGCATGTATTCCTCTCCTGCTCCCTCTCCACTCAGCCTATGCTGCCACAGTTGAACGGGGCCACAGTGGCCTCAGGTAGAAGTCCGCATTGCAAATTTGACTTTCACGGACATTTCGGCAGCGTAAAAGGTTTTCTATTATTGGAGGCCCTAGTCGAACTCTGTGTTGCGCGGCTAGATAGCGTAGACTGAAAGGACCTTAGGAGGTGGAAATGTTTTACATGTGATGCAGCAGAATTCTGCGGCACTGTAGATTCCTGAGAGCTGTATGGAGCATGTTCGACCGGACCAATAGGATTTCATTCCTGGCTCCGTCTGCATTAGAATTGCATTTACACTAGCAAGTGTGGTGTGGAAAGATAAGAGAGGAGAACATGTTATGCGCCCAGCTGTGAGTGTATGTGCACGTTTGTGTGTGTTTTGTGAATATGCAGGCTTGCCTGAATGCACCAGGCCATTCTCGTCTTCTTTCTTTATTTTATTTATTTATTTATTTATTTTTATATACTTCCAAGAGCTTAAATCTACGGATTTGAAAAGCACACTTTTAATGTGGGGAACATAATATCATCTGCAGTTGCCATGAGACAGCAGCCCTTTGTGCAGCAGCTAAAGGCCAAGTCACATAGAAAAGCGCTCCCTGTTTCATGTTCTCCATTTTAATGACCTTCAAAATGTCAGTTAGAATGTCCTGACAGCCTACGAGTCCCCTGCCAGCGCCCGGTGCACTTGCGCTTGGACCCCCACATGAGCTCTCCTGCTTTAGTGTGTCTCCAGAGGGGAGAGAATGGGAGATGAGATGAGGGACGTTGAGGGGTGGGCTGAATTGTGCTAATATGCCTGCCAGTAATTTGGCTTGGGCCAAATTTGAATGGGTTGCTTGGATTTCTTGTCTTTTTATGGCAGGTTTTTCCATCTTTCTGCATTTTTCCTTATCAGCTGCAGATCATAGGTAAAGTCCGTGTCAGTTTTAAAAAAAAATGTTGATTTGCAGTTGAAATAAGCATCTGAGTTCATCATTTGTAGTGCCTGATGTCTGTTGTAATAACGCTTTTAAATTTGGCTTCTTTATTTTATAGGGCTGTGACAGCCGTGACAGCCGTTTCGCATAATGCATAGCAGATGGATGTCCATTATAAGTCACTTGACTCAGCAATCTGTAGTAAATGCAATGAAAAATACTGGAGACTGACTCTTACATATCAGTAAACAGCCTCTAATGAGTATCAGCTACTACCATTTGGACTGGCAGCTGCCTCAGTCATATGCTGCATTACTGCTTAAAGGTTTAGAATCTGTCAGTGAGTCATGCAAAATCAATTTTCCTGCAAATTGATATTAATAATCCTATTATACTACACTATATAGTCAAAAGTACTCTACAGTTACTCTATAGCTTTTTATGTTTTATTGTGCTGTTTCTTTGTGTTTTTGCACAAACCACTTTTGGGATCATTCAGTATGAACGACAAAATAACAAAATAGACAAACAGAACGCACAGGTCAGGTTTCAGCACGACATCAAGAGCTGCTGCATTTTAGCGCTCGCAGAGACGTGGCTCTCCACGGCAACACCAAACAACGGCATCACACCGGCCGTCTTCACCATCTACTGCCAGGACAGGACTCTGGGCTCTGGTAAGGTCAAAGGTGGCAGGGTATGTGTTGTGGTGAGCTCTTGATGGGGAACAGATGTAGCGGTTCCTGCCAGTCACTGCTCTCCAGATATTAAACTCATAACAGTCAAAGTTTGACCCTTTTTTTGCCCAGGGATTTTGGCTCTGTCATCCTCAATACAGCTTACATCCCACCGCAGGCAGATAAGTCACTGGCATTGGACTTTTTGTACGAGGCCATTAATGGACTTGAGAACGTTCACCCTGAGGCTGCTTTTATTGTAGTTGGGGACTTTAACAAGGCAAACTTGAAGAAGGTTCTGCCCAAATAATACCAGCATATTAAATTTCCCACCCGAGGGGAACAGATTCTTGACCACTGCTAAACGCAATCAAGAACAGTTACAAACCCTTCCCCTGCCCTGCGTTCGGCAAAGCTAATCACACTTCTATTCTTCTCCTGCCCGCATACAAACAAAGACTTAAACAGGCAAAACCGGTTCTCAGATCAGTATCAATGGAGTAAGGAGACCATCTTCACACTTCAAGACTGCTTTGAATCTACAGACTGGATGATGTTCCATGATGCAGCTGGCACAGACATCAATGAATACACTGACTCTATCACAAGCTATATCAGCAAATGCACTGAAGAAATTGTACCAAAACTCAATGTCAGATCATTTCCCAACCAGAAACCCTGGATCAGTGCTGAGGGTCGAGCCAAACTAAGAACTCAGGCTGCCACCTACAACTCTGGTGACCCAGCTAGCTGCAAGAAGGCCAGATATGACCTTGAAATCAAGCTGGCCAAAAGGAGCTACAGAGACAGAGTGGAATCCAGGTATCTTGGCTCTGATCTCAGACATATATGGAGTGGCCTGCGCACCATCACTGACTACAAAGAAGGTGTGATCTGTGATAGGGGCTCTTCCTCCTCACTTGCAGATGAACTCAATGCTCATTATGCTCGTTTTGAGGCAACTAACACCTCACCTGCTGAGAAACTCACAGTTGATGAGGAGAGCTGCGCTCTAGCCATTCCCCTGTCTGAGGTGGTACAATCCTTCAGGGCAGTAAACCCACGCAAGGCACACGGTCCCAACCACACATCCACAGCCGGGTACTTAAAGCATGTGCCAACCAGCTGACTGAGGTTTTCACTGACGTCTTTAACCTCTTCTTAAGACTGTCAGTGCTTTAAGGAAACCACAATTGTTCCAGTCCCCAAGAAATCGTCTGCCTAAACGACCAGCCACCATGGGCCCTCACCAATTTGCATACCGCTCCAACAGATCCACAGATGTTGCCATTGCACTAATGATACACACTGCTCTCATACACCTGGACAGAAAGAACTCATATATATGAATGCTGTTCATAGATTACAGCTCAGCATTCAACACAATCATCCCTGCCAAACTCACTCCTAAGCTCACAGACTTGGGTGTGAACTCTCATCTGTGCAACTGGATGCTGGACTTCCTGATGAGCAGACCAAAGGTGGTGAAAGTTGGGAACAGCTTCTCTTTCACACTGACTCTGAGCACAGGGGGTCCCCAGGGATGTGTGCTCAGCCCCCTCCTGTATGCCCTGTATACACATAACTAGCCAAACACACATCTAACATCATCTTCAAGTTTGCTGATGACACCACCATCCTAGGCCTCATCACTGATGGAGATGAAACAGCCTACAGAGACATGGTCAGCGCTCTGTCAGAGTGGTGCCATGACAACAATCTCTGTCTCAACATCAGAAAAACGAAGGAGATGATTGTGGACTACAGGAAGCTGCAGAGGGGTGGTCACTCTCCCCTATCCATCAATGGAGCTGAAGTGGAGAGAGTCAGCAGTGTGAAGTTTCTCAGCATACAACTCACTGATGATCTTACCTGGTCCCACCACACCAACATTATTGTGAAATCTGCCCATCAGCGTCTCTTCTTCCTGTGTAGGCTCAGGAAGTTTGGTCTGAATCCTCAGATCCTCACCAACTTCTAAAGTTGCACCATAGAGAGCATCCTGCTGCCTCAGGAAGATCAAAAAGATCCAGTCAGACAGAAGCCACCCAGCACACGGCCTGTTCACCATCGTGCCATCAGGCAGGAGATTCCACAGCATCCAGGCTAGAACAACCTGGTTAATGAACAGTTTCTACCAACAGGCTGTCAGGCTTCTGAATAAGCTGTAAAGCTATGGATGCATCTTCAACTACAATTTTCAGTCAGTCACTTTGTCAGCATTATTATTGTATCATATCATCTCTGCTGTGGACAATAACACCTTAACAATATCCACTTTAATGAACAATAGCACAGAGCCATCAAGTCACTTTAAATGTATATTGTCTCCATGTCTTATGTATATTGTGTCTATATTTTGTGTATATGTCATAATATTTTATGTATAATTTTATAATGTCTGTAGATTTTGTGTATATTTAATATATATATATATATATATATATATATATATATATATATATATATATATATTTATATTATTATTATTATTATTATTATATATTTTTTTTAAATATATTTTACTTTGCTTATTTACTTTCTGTAGAGTGATTACCTGAGCATCACCACAAGCATTTTAATGCATAAATATGCTGACATGTTGTACAAATGACAAATATGGACAGCCCATCTAATTATTGCTTTCAAGTGTTTCTGCCACACCTTTTGCTAAGCATTGTATAAAATCAAGCACATAGCCATGCAGTCTCCATAGAAAAACATTTGCAAGAATGGGTAATAGTGAAGAAGTTCATGACTTGCTAGACCTGTGCTGGTCAATTGTAGATCACGCAAACTCAGAGTGGGGCCACCAATAGTAAAAATGGCCTATTCTGTGTTGCATCACTCACAGCACCACATATTACCACAGACACACTCCAAAATCTTGTGGAAAACTTTTCCAGAAGAGTGGAGGCTATTATAGCTGTATAGGGGCCAATTCAATATTAATTAGTTTTGGAATGGGACACATATAGGTGTCATGATCAGACATCCACATATTTTTGGCCATAAAGCCTATATATTGTAGCGGACACTCCCAATCTGGGAGACCCAGAATCACTCTGCTTAGGAGGATTCCACATTCCTGAACTTTGAGCTCCGGACTTTTTCAAAGTTCAAGCAGATGTCATCAAAACAAGCTTAGCGTACCAACAAGTTTTACGACATAAAAGGATGTTATCTTGGGAATAGGGACACAGTGGGAGGCCTGCAACCCCCTTTGCTCCATAAGGCATACCATACCAGGCCATAAATTCTGGCCTGGAATCCAGCTGCAGATCTCCCCAAAGTTTAACTAAGCTATGAATTAACAGAAATCATGTTCTATAGGCTGCACCAATACGGAATTTCCACCGTTCAATGGGATTTGTTTCAAGAAGTCCAGAGATATCAAGAAATAGGTTGCTATCAGAATCTATAACAAAGCTAGCCTTTTTAGATTTCATTGACAATTTAGATATAGAACCACAACACCCCAAGTGGTGAAAATGAGGCACATCACACCACCACTATGTGCTTATAAAGAATCCAAGGGACTTGGACGGTGACTGCTTTGAGTATTAACATTTATATGATCTGTAAGCAATACTACTTGTTTATTAGTATTATGTGTATTATCTAAATAGTACCTATATCCCTTTCTACTATTGATTGCTAGAAATACGGAGTGTCAACTTTAATAACCAACAGCGACAACCAACTGCAATGAGTTAGACCAGTGACCAATATGTATCCTGAATGTGGTTTTCTTATTTCCTTTGGTCCTTTCCGTTTGTTGTCAATTTTACTTCTTCAACATTTATACAGTCTATATTATAGGAAAAGCATTAGCCGTGTTTTTTGACATATGTTGTGTATCAGGTACCAATGGTTAAACTCTCCCTTATAAACATACCTGAATATTCTGTTCATTCATTGATTCTGAAAGTAAAACCAATTTGATGATATAGGAATGTTCCTTTGTCTTTGCTTAAACTAACTGAAACAAAGAAGGCAGTGATTCTGGGGAAGGCGTTCCTAAAATTATGTACAACCAATCAGGGTTCTAAACAATGAATAGCTAATTAAGTGTTAGGTAAGGAAAACCTATCAGCACTCTGATTCCACCCCAAAGGGAAAGGTCAGCAGTTGGAGCAAAACCCCAGGGCATGGAACTTTTGTAAGACAGACACAGGACAGACACAAAAAAAAGACACAGAGAGACAGAGTGAGCAGGAGTCAGCGTTCTCAACCAGAAGATAGCTGAACTCCTAAGTTTGTGCTGGCCTTAGTCAGAGAGACAGGCCAGAATTAGAACGCTCCAAGATCAGATCTGTTCAGGTCAGTTCGTCTACAGACCTTAAGTTTAGACCACCCTCAGAGAAGGAAGGTAGATGTTTCTTGTCTGCTAAAGAGAGGTAGTTAGTTAAGTTAGTGTCACCAGCCTCAGAACCTTGATTACAATTGAACTGGGCCAGAAAAGAACAAGCGGTTCAGATGCCACGGAGACCCAGCAGCACACCCAGAGCCATGCTCTAATCTGTGAGCAGATTAACCAGCGAAAGGCTGCCAAGCGCCACCCTCAGACGGCCTCGAGACACCCACCCTCAGACGGCCACAAGACACCTTCACCAATCACTGACGGGAAGGTGCGTGCCCACATAATGACACAGCATCTGCGACCAGCGAGGAGACAAAGCAACGCCTGAGCTCCAGCCTCAAAGACGGCGGATTTGGAAGTCAGCTGATTCCCACATAAGCCGGTTCCATCAACTGACAGTCAGGGCTCTGATGCCAATTTACTTAATAAGACAACGTTCAATATCTACATCTAACGCAGCCATATGTAGTTACACCTGTCCATGCTTAGGTTAGTTCTTTACAGAGACTCTTTCAAGTTTAAGGTTCCTGCGTCTTCCCGAGAACCACCCTGCCTCATATCATTTAACTGAATCACTTTATGCGAGCTATGTTGTCTTTTTAACTTTTTTTCCTTTTTGTTGTGTTTTGTTTTATTTTCTTTCATCTATCATTGAATGTAGTCCAAGGTAGTTTAATATTTAGCCAATAAACTAAATTTTATCGAAGCATCCTTTGCGTGAGCGTCTCTCTTGCCCTGGTCTGTGGACTTACCATAAATCCAGGTTACCTCATACCCTCATCTGAAGGTTTGAGCAATAATAAAATTAATATTGCATAGACTGCAACAATATATTTAGCATCATAATTATACATTATAACAACATAATTAGGAGGTTATAAGAAAATATAGGACATTCTGGATGAAACCATTATTAAGAGAGTGATGGAGAACATCAGAGAAAGCTACATAACATTAATAATGAATGTATAATAAATATCTATTATATATAATGGTGTTATAACTATATAATACAAAGTAATAAAGGCAAATGACTTAACTACATAATTATGGTATACTATTTATCAGGTAATAAGGTAATACTAAGATACATGAAAAATATGTTTTGCCGTTTGGTTTATATAGTGAATTGCATATGTTGTGATTGAATTAGGTAACAATACAAGTGATTGCAGGCTTTTGAGCAGTAGTGTGTTTATAATATCTGTGCATATGGTGTATTATAAAAGAATATCTTGTATTTTTTTTGCTTGTTTTGTTTTAACTTTGCTATTTATTGTATTAGCATAAAAACATTTGTTATGGTTCTGATCCTCAATTACAGTGTCCTCCATTCATTAAAGTGTCTGATACCTCAGAGTTTAGGAGAGCGTCAATGCATAACTCTGCTCCCTGTGTTCTCATTGACTCTGAGCTTTTTTTGGACGGAGGCAGGGAGCCCACGTGTGAGAGCTACGGCTATGATAATGGATCCGGACATGAGTGATTTATAACCTTAATTAAAATTTTCCTTTCTCTCGCTCTCAATTACTCTGTGTTTTACATGACACAGCACCCCTCATTAGAGCCCTAATCCATGTCTCCTCCGCGCTCCTCTCATCTCTCCTGACACCTCGCGTTATGAGCACCGGAGCAGCTGGCTATGTCGCCAAGGTCCAGGCTGCATGAGCCCCCCCCCCCCCCCCCCTAATAATGTTAACTAATGTTAAACTGAGCTTTTCAAATCCAAAATCTTTTCAAGATCCAAAGCTGCACATTCTGGTTTGAAGATATTTGATTTGAACATTGCTGTTGACTACGGTGCAGTCAACAAGTCAACAGTCATCAGATTCTTTGTGTTTTCATTAGCATGTCACCAAATTATGTGAAATTTTATCTCTAGCTTCACAAGAATCTCTCAGGTGAGCTTGTTATCATTAGAGCAATATACAGTACAGTGCTATGTACTACCATTCAAAAGTAAGCTAGGCTGCTTTACAAACAATATCTTATACAGTGTTGATACTTTTTGGAAATACATGGCAGTTATTAAACAATTTAATATACTCATCTTTAAAATTCTCACCTTTAAAATGAGGCATTCTGGGGGCTCTCGAGTGGCGCAAACGTCTAAGCGTTGGCCCCATCATCAGGAGATTGTGAGTTCAATCCCTGGTGATGCTACAGCCGTCCATAGCCAGGAGTTCTCTCTGGGTGGATAGAATGGCCCCCCATTGCACAACACGATGCTAGTCAGTGCAGGCATCTGTTAGCTGAAGTAGCGGAATTGGCGGTTGGCGCTTTCCTCCAAGCGCGTTCAGCTGTCCAGGCTGAACTGTAACGGCAGTTCAAAAAGATGCAGTGGCACTTCACAGGTCTCAGAGGAAGCCTGTGCTAGCCTTCATGCTCCTAGCGCTGATAGTATCATGTGATTGGGGGAGTCCTAGCTAGCAGGTGGAATTGGAGACGACTAAATTGGGGAAAAAAACTATGGGAAAATGAAGCATTCTGGATATCAGTTTTATGCTTAGTGCTACACTCTTTAAAAATAATAATAATAATCTGTAATAAAGCTGTTGTTTGTATATAGAACAATTAACACTCAATGAAACATTGGAATGCATAAAAACTTCTTTGAATGGTTAAATGCTTCTTCCCTATGATGGAAAACATAAATGGTTCTTCAAAGAACCTTTTTAAAATGGTCGATATCACTAAAAAGCCTTTTTGGTAGTATATAGAACCTATGTTGCTAGGATTGTATACAGTTTTCTCTGTCATTTTATTGACTGTAAACAAATGCCCAAATGACCTTGTTTATTTAGTTATTTAGTTATTTATTGATCTAGTTAGTTATTTAGTCATTTGTTTAGCTTCCTACAAGTAATTTGAAACCTATAAAGCTACATGGGACTAGCATTAAAAATGCTAACATGTTTGTCCTGTGTTGCTTTACAGGTTTCAATCCAATTGTATGAAGCTAAACTAACTAACTAAATAAATAAATGTAGACATTTTAGGTGTGTACCATTATTCTGAAATGATAACCTATCATGACCTTTTCACCTTACCAGTCCATGTGCGCCATTCAAAACATTTGACTGGTAAACTGAACAAATGTGATAACGTGATAACGTGCTGCTTCAGTGCGGTGACACAGAATTTTGTCAAAACAGGAGATTTGCATTCTTCTCTGGTCCTTAAATGTACAACAGCCTCCCTGACACTAGCACTAGCAATTCTATGTGTCAACAGGCTGCAGCAGGGTTAGCTTTGTGCCAGCCATGAGAAACATCCATCACCCAGCCATGCAGTAACAAGCAGCAAATGCGTCACTCTGAGCCTCCTCTACCACTCTCTCTCTCTCTCTCACTCTCTCACTATCTCTCTCTCTCTCACACTCTCTCTCTCTCTCTCACTCTCTCACTATCTCTCTCACTCTCTCTCTCTCTCTGTCTCTCTCTCACTATCTCTCTCTCTCTCTCTCTCTCTCTCTCTCTCTCACTATCTCTCTCTCTCTCACTATCTCTCTCTCTCTCTCACTCTCTCACTATCTCTCTCTCACACTCACTATCTCTCTCTCTCTCTCTGTCTCTCTCTCACTATCTCTCTCTCTCTCTCTCACACTATCTCTCTCACTATCTCTCTCTCTCTCACTCTCTCACTATCTCTCTCTCTCTCACTCTCTCACTATCTCTCTCTCTCTCACTCACTATCTCTCTCTCTCTCACTATCTCTCTCTCTCTCTACTCTCATTCTCTCTCTCTCACTATCTCTCTCTGTCTCTCTCTCTACTCTCATTCTTCCTCTCTCTTTCTCTCTCTTTGATTTTTCTGCCTCCCTCTCTTGCATTTTCACTTTTCACGTAGCTGCAAGGTACACAGGCTCCCCATTTATCTCATTTACAAAAGCAGTGAAATTCCTCTCCCTAGCTGCCAGGAGAGCTGGGTGCCGGAGCTTTTTGTTGCATCTCGGTGAACAAGCAGTTGCAGTATCGGTCCAGTAGGCATGAAGAATTATGACTCATTGTCCCTGCTGTTTATTTCATACAACTTCATTATCAAAGGTCCCAATGTTTTTTGACCTGACTACCCTAAATATACTGGTTCCTAAATGAGTTTTGGCTTGGGCCAAATAAAAAAAGGTTGTTTTTGAAGGTTCTTCATGCTGACATGCTTCATTTACAAAATTGTCCCATCACTGAAATGCTTTTACAGAGCCATCAGTGGTTCTGCTATGGCACTGTGCCAAACAACTCTTTATAGCATATTTATTTTTAAGATGATATACATCATATTTCATGATTCCTTTCCTAACCAATTGAGTACTTTAAACAAGGTGTCTGTACTTTGGAATGTAAATAAGACTAGGCATGCCTAGTAGTGTTGCACCACCAGGCTGCACACTCTCTCCTCTTTTCACATGTGTAGGTTCTGTAATGCTATTATAAAGCCTGTGGTGGTATGTGCATTTTAACCAGTTTGAGTTCCCCACAGGGAAGTTAACCAGTTCACATACATATGCTCCAGATTTAGCCTTTCAGTTTTTAGGAAGACACATGATCTGGGCTAAGAATACAAAACTATGGTTATGCTCCAAAATAAGAATCTGACCCATCGCTGACCAGTGATGGGGTAGTTACTGTTCCATTACAAAGTGTTACTTTTTTGCAAACTGTAATTAGATCACTGTTAACTTATAATGTAACAGTAATCTCACAATTCTCATTACTTTACATCTAATTACTTTCTAAACCCCAAACTAATCTGCCCCAATCATAAATAGCCTCACATCACATCTCATCATTTAAAAGGCTTCTCTCCATGTCATAAGCCAAATCTAGTGTGAGAAAGTAAGAGTAAAACATTGTTAGCTGACCACTGGGTGAAAAAAGAGGCTACTTACATGACTGTTTAAAAAGGGAATGCAGTATTAACTACCATTTGTAGGGTAGGAATTGGGTCTTAAAACCACTGTTGTACCTTTGAGGGAACATTTACATCGTTTGTACCTTGAACAAAAAATGTACCTGCACAAAACCTTTTTTTCTAACAGTGTAGGTAAGCTAGAACTTTGGCATTTAGCCTGCACAACACTGCCATGCACAACACTCCTCTCTGCAGCTGCCCCTGCTACACTGTTTGCAAGCTAATGCTACCTACATTACTTGTGCCCTTTTCTTCTTCTTCTATTAGATGAAAGACAGTTGGCTGGACAGCTGGGAACTAGCTATACTTCTTGTAAGGGCATTTTAACAACGTTTGTCTGTCAGTCAGTGAGCAAAAAATGCATTTTCTAGGCAGTCTAACAAACATAAAATGAGTGTTGATTGTTCTGTTAAATGCGTTTTTGGCTGAGCATAAAGTATAAAGATATAACAATGTAGACACCATCAGCAGATATTTTATCTTTTGATAAGTAAAATGACTACATCTAAGCAGAGTTATGTGGAAATATTTACTTTCACAGCATTTGGCAGACGCTGTTATCTAAAGCAACGTACAGTTTGATCATTTTATACAGGTAGGCGAATTAGTGTTAGGAGTCTTGCCCAAGGACCCTTATTGGTATAGTGTTGAGTGGTTGCTCAGGCAGGGGATTGATCCCAGCATACAGTGTAGAAAGCAGAGTTGTTAGTCACTACACTACACCAACTGCAAACAAATGATTTCTAGTGTAAAGTTGTATTGTTTTTGTTCCCAAGGTCAGTTAATAGACCTATAAAAACAAGATACATTTCTAAAACAACAAGCAATCATTTCTAAAGCTACAAATCATGTTTTGTTCTAGCTGGCCAAATGCCTGTTCCTTATATGTACATGTTGAAAAAGTTGTAGTGTAGTACACAAATATTGTTATCAGTTCGGTAAGCTTGATTACTCATGTTTAATTTAGTTTCACATTATAGTTTAGATGAGTTCATATTTTCCACAAATCCTTGAAGGCCTTAAAGGACCCATTCGAAAATCCTCTACTTTGCTCATGTAGACATCTAAATTTTATACACAGTCATGCTGAATGAGGATGGAGTGAAAGCTTTAAAACATTTCCTCAAGGAATGACATGAAAAGAACTTTCCCACTGAGGTTCACTTGAAACTTGTGTTAGCGCTAAATTGCTTCTATTCCAAGTATTATTCACAGATAAGAGACAGTATAGGCATTAAAGTAGGCTCTTCATGAGGTATATTTCTTTCCATGGTACTTGCATATATCTGACAAAAATAAATTACACTTGGACTTCAAAATCCTCCAGGATGATAATGAGACTGGTTCCCTTTGAAAGGAATCCTTCAAGACTATTCTTCAGATGTGGATGCAACATGCTATGTTTACACAGCAGGTAAAAGTGGCCCAAATCTGATTTTCTCACCAAATCAGTTTTTTGTTTGCCTGTTCACACCATCTTTTAAATGTGTCCTGTATGCGACATTAGTCTGAACAGATTGCGCTCCTGAACTGGCCCGCATGCGCAAAAGAACAACGCTTCACATGTCGTGC
Source organism: Pygocentrus nattereri (assembly GCF_015220715.1). Lineage (NCBI taxonomy): Eukaryota > Metazoa > Chordata > Actinopteri > Characiformes > Serrasalmidae > Pygocentrus > Pygocentrus nattereri. The sequence continues at coordinate 30,526,569 of NC_051228.1, read as the reverse complement.
TCGTCCAGAGGTAAACAGTCACAGCGGCCAGCAAGCATCTGTCACTCCCGGAGCTTTCAGTGTTGTCTTCGCCAGCATCTCAGGAGCGATTATTAAGTTCTAATGGTTGACAGATTCTTTAAACTGTTCTCTGATGCTGTAGCCTCAGATCAGCCTAAATGTTTACGACTGTCAAAATTACGACGAATGTCGAGTTGGACTGACGTAAAAGTCGCATGAATTCCGATCTGGCTGTTCAGACTGAGTCGCATTGCTGCAGAAATGGATATGGATCGGATTTCAGTACCACATATGAAAGCGTCTCAAATCAGAATTGAAAATGTCAGATATTATGCATTTTTTGCTGTTCACACTGACACAAATGACACATCTGTGTTACATATAAAGATCGGATGTGGGCCACTTACCTGCTGTGTAAGCATAGCCAAAGACAGACTGGTCAGAAGTGAAGTAAACGATTTAACTATGATAATAACTACAGTACTGTTCTAGGCAGTTAGCATGATGCTAAAATAACAGGCCCTAAAATGATTAGTCATGACCAAACATCACTTCTCATATCTTACTCCAAGGGTTGCTTATTGTCTCTCCATCAAGAGATGCAATCACCTCTACACCGGAGAAACATAAAGATCGCCTGATGGGTTTGATGAGTAATTCAGAATCAAGGAATTTTAATTTCATGGCTGGCCACTGGAAGAGTGATGGGCGTAACATTAATCCCATCACTGTTGACACTGTTAGTTGTTGCTACGGCAGCAGTGAAGTTAAAAAAACTTGGAAAAAGAAATAAATTGTGCTTTTACAGGATTCCGTTAGAAACATGCTTTTTCTCTAGAAACGTTCTGTGTTACACCACAATTTTACAACTCTGAAAATCCTGATGATTAATGAGGTAATTCATACCTTTAAAAACTGCATATCTGCAAATCTGTATTTTTTTATGTTCTTTAAAAAGAAGTCGTGGGAACTAAAAAAGAAGTCACAGACCACCCATCGTTAATTTAATTTCCAGTTAAATGGCCATTAGGTTGTTAATTTTTCAGGAGATGTTTCTGGGGAGATTAAATATGAAATAAGAATTAAGGAAGAGGAAAGTGTAAGGACAAACAAGGAATTTCAAAAACTGGACTACAATATAGAGAAAATTGGACCCCTAAAAATGGTGAAACACCTTTTAGACCACCAAAACATTAGGCATCAGATATAGAGTATAGTATCTCGCAGGAGAAAATCAAGCTTCCGCTGTGAGAAGACAGCTCAACTATTTCAGGAAAAGCAAAGAAAATTAGCAATTAAGCAAGGAACATGGTGATGTTAGAACAATGGACTGTCCACTTCAGAGTCCAGGCCTCAACACCATTTAATGTGTTTGGAATTATTAGCAGAAAATGCACCCAACTTCTAAGACTGAACCTTCTTCAGAAAACAGGAAAGCAGGTTTTCTGAAAGGAATTGAAGCTAATGAAAGCAAATAGAGAACACAGTAAATACTCATATTTTTACTTAAGGGTGATTTGCGTGATTTTCTGTTAAATATATATTCCTGAATGAATAACATGTCCTTAATGCCAAATTTGACTGTTAATTAAATACATTAAGGATGGTCTCAGACACAGTACAGTGTGTTCAATGCTGCATTCATGCAGGAAACAAGTATTGTGATTAATTTGTTTGATTTGTAATTACAAAGCTTCCCTTCTTGGATTGTGCTCAAGATGACTTCATTTTCTGGATGCTTTTGGTTGCTATTTCATGCAGTAAATTCCAGACATTGCTTACAGTTATGAAAGTTTGCTTACAGTGTTTGCTTAAAATTATGCCTGTTTATTTAGGTTAATATGTTCCAGAGCTTAAAATTGTATTTAAACACCTTGCGGTCTCAAGAAACCATGAACATTATCATCTGTGCTTAAAAGAAGCTTTCCTGCTATGCAGTTTGTCATCTGAAAATTTTCCACTCACAGATTCCAAAAACATCGGTGAGAATTGTGAGATAAATAAGTGCAGGCCAAGTAATCATCAGATTTATATCCAGTAACAGCGCTGCACTCGGCTCTGTTAGAATAACTGGCCTTCCCTTTTACCCACAACCAGCAACACGGAGCATAAAAATGTCAGAGGTGCTTTCCATCCAGGAGAAGATAATGAGGGCAAGTAACAGCAAGGCTACAGAGTGAAGATAAATTCACTGATTTCTTACCCTGCCTCAATGATGTGCCATGCATCCGTTTCTGCACATCATCGTTCTCTCTACACTGTTAGAAATAAAGGTTCTGTGCAGGTACATTTATCGTTCATGAAGGTGCATGAGTGGTTTTAAGGTCCACTTGTGTACCTTAAATACATTTTCCCAGTGAAAATGTAAGTATTGGTACATTTATGTCATAACCTAATGTTTGAAAAAAGAACAATTAAATAAAAAGCCTGAAGACAAAACAGGGTGGGTGGAAAATATCATTCCAGTGGACTATAGTACAAATACGGTCCCTAACTAAAGGTACCGAAGACATAACTTTAAGGGTACCACCTACCCTACTACGTACCCAAGAGGGGGACCACCTGTGATAGTTTATGGCCTTTTTTTTTGGAGAGTGTTGCAGTTAAAGCATTATTCACTCCCTTTATTTACTCAGTGACATCTGTATACTTTGCTGGTCTCATCACTGGTCACTTTTGTGTGTTTGTTTTTTGTTTTTATTAAACCATCAAAAATGACATAAATCTTACATTAACATTAAAATCAAGAACTTGCCTTCCTTCTTCTTTAAACTTACCATTTTGGAGATGTTATATTTGTTCCATGTTTGTTTCATCAGTGCAGATAAGCAGCTAAATTCTTTTCTGTCCATCTAAGAGTAAATGGAATCCAAGCCGTTTCCCCTCCCATCATCTTAGCAGTAATTCTTCCTCACCAATTCATCTCCAGGTCTGCCCCTTCCTTTTTGTGTCTATTCTTCCTCCAGGTAATCTCCTTAGTGAAGATACTGAAGCACTTTCACTTCATTCTGAATTATGTATTTATCTGTCAAGGGTCAATTACCGGCTGTTTCTACATGACCACATGGGAACATACATCCTTTTAAGTTAAGAGGAGGAGAGGGATGTCCATTTACATGACAGTACCACACTGTAGAGTTTGGTTTCAACCACAATCCATCACAACTGAGTGATCTAATCAAATGCTACAGGAACATCTCAGTATTACAAGGTGGTGGTTTATTTGGCTTGAAAGCATCTGTAGAGCATGAAGCTTCAATATTTGTCCATGTGGTGTCATAAATTGTTTCTCAGTGTATAAAAGATGTTGCATTACCAATTTTACAAAGCCTCTTTTGAAATTCACTCATTTCAACCTCATCAACCTGAGTGTCTCGCTAGCAATCCATTGTGAGAATTTAGCTACGTAAACTTGTTTGGATCCAGCACCAGAGGGGTACACAGCAACATGTACCAGAGGTTTCTATGTACTACAATGTTTTCTGTGACTATATAAAAGAAGTACCAGACTTCCTTTATTATTGGATGGCCTGTGATTTTTTTTTTCTGTGTGGATGCAAGAGCTTATTCAGAGTGCAATTCAGATTGTTGTGTTGCGTGTGCCTTCCGCCCAATGACTGCTGGGATGGGCTCCAGCACCCACCTACCCCCCCCCCCACTCCCCCATCCCCACTGTGGCCCTGAGGAAGAAGCGGCTTAGAAAATGTGTGTGTGTGTGTGTGTGTGTGTGTGTGTGTGCTTACTATTGTTTTACTGATAGAGCAGTGGAAATGTGTTCTCTGGAGTGACGAATCACACTTCTCCATCTGGGTTTGGCAGTTGCCAGGAGAATGGTACTTGTCTGACTGCATTGTGCCAAGTGTAAAGTTCGGTGGAGGGGGGATTATGGTGTGGGGTTGTTTTTCAGGAGTTGGGATTGGCCCCTTAGTTCCAGCGAATGGAACTCTTAACGCTTCAGTAGATCAAGAGACCTATTCCAACATGACTGTGCACCAGTGCACAAAGCAAGGTCCATAAATACATGGATGAGCAAGTTTGGTGTGTAAGAACTTGACTGGCCTGCACATAGTCCTGAACACCTTTGGAATGAATTAGAGTGGAGACTGCAAGCCAGGCCTTCTCGTCCAACCTCAGTGTCTGACCTCACAAATGCGCTTCTGGAAGATTGGTCAAAAATTCACACAAGCACATTCCTAAACCTTGTGGAAAGCCTTCCCACAACAGTTGAAGCTGTTATAACTGCAAAGGGTGGGCTGACATCATATTAAACCCTATGGATTAAGAATGGGATGTCACTCAAGTTGATATGTGTGTGAAGGCAGAAAAGCGAATGCTTTTGGAAATATAGTTCAGGTGCGTCTCAGTGGACAGTGAGTGAGTGTCTGATCCACTCGTACACACGTTAACACACCACCACGTCAGTGTTGCTGCAGTTCTGAGAATGATCCACCATCTAAATAAGACCTACTGTGGTGGTCCTCTGAGGGTCTTGATCTCTGAAGAACAGGGTGAAAGGATTCTAACAACATGTGCAGAGAAACAGACAGACTACTGTCTGTAATTGTAGAGCTACATAATGAACCTCTATGGTATGCTAATAAAATAGACAGTACAGATCCAAAGTGGACGGTCAATGTCTATTCACATGTGTTTCTGTTCAAAAAGGCAGTTTGTGAGACTAAATATACATTTATGACTTTATGAATTTTCAGCATTTTTATTTTGTGTTATTTGCATACAAATGCCAAAACTCAATCTCTCTCATTTAAGGCTTGTGGTCAGTAACTTCTCTCCTTCTTTTACTTCTGTGTCAATATTTACTAATGTTTTTTTTCCTTAGTACGATTCTTGTTCATCAATATCTCAGTTTTCAAACTACCTACTTTAGACTCCGGCTGATCCTGTGTAAATGTTATTGTTTATGAATGTTAGTAGAACAGAATATGGAAACAATGTGGAAAACAAATATTTCGGTGACACTATATTTGAAGGCTACCTGCATAAAGGTTTTATAATATATTAATGTAGAATCATGTACTAATAAAGCAATAGTTGCATATTAATGAACTGCTCATGTCATTAATCACAAGATAACATAGGATGTTTTATGAAGTAAATGTAGTAAGCCTGGCATTTTAAGGTGTTGACATAATTATGATAGACATTTATTCCTTTTGTAACATTAACTAAACTTAGTTAGCTTAGAGTGGACAATAGGCAGACTCCCTTTTTCCCATGAGTCCCTGGGGCATTTTCGAATGAGGCCACTCCTGGCTGGAGGCTCCTCTGTTCAGACAGCCCAGATTCTATATTTATGTGGATACTTATTACATATTTGGCTATATCCAGCAATAAGTAGAGTGTGTGCACTAAAAGCATGCTTTTCTCAGTACTTCATTGTTGAAAGCATGTCCCTTTGGGTTGGTACCCTCTGTCTCCTTGTGAAGGTCTTATGTGTCATCTACAGTCTCTCTCTTCTTTCCATATCTGTCTCAGTGCTGTTCAAATCAGAGGGAGACACCTCACCCATCCTGGAGATCTACCTTTTAGTTCTAAATCAACCAAGTTCTCACCAGTCTCTACACTTTGACCAGGTGCATTACAATTGGACAAAAATTGACAAATTCATGGACAAATGGACAAATTCTGTGGGAAGGTAGATCTCCAGGACAGGTTTTGTGGCTACTGCTCTAGATGGTCTCTGACCTATGTGAGAAAATCTATGGGTTAATACAGGAGGCTGCTTGCTGTGGTTGGTGTTCTTTTGCATTCTGTGGTTTCTTTAGTATTGTAAACCTCCAAACTGTGGTAGGTGTTCTTCTACCCACTGTAGTTTCTTCAGCATCGTAACTCCATGACAAGATGTTGCTGGTGTTGTGGTATGTCAGTATTGGAGACTGAGCTGTTCTCCTGAAGCCTGCAATCGCTTGTACTTACCCTCCACCTAAGCATTGTGAATATGTGAGACTCATAAATGCCTGAAGTAAATGCAGTTGCCTTTAGCTTTGTGATTGTTGTTGTTCTGCTCCTCACTATCAGGGCCCCTTGCACTTTCTGGAGTGTGTGAAATTCTTTGGTTAATAATAATGTGGAATGTTGATTGTGTTCTCAAAGCAGAAATGAAAACAGCACTCAAATATTTGTAATGCTGTTGAAGGAATGGGTGTCTTTATGAATGCAATTGACTCTGAAGACCTGAATAGTAGAAGCGTAACATTTTGTACACTTATTCCCATTTTGCATAAGAAACATAATCTGTAAATCAGTACAGAGCAAACAGAACTAAACTAAATATAGCAGGACATAAGTGGACAGCATACAAATTCATTTCATTTGGCGTGAGCTGATGAAGCAAAGATCTAAACTTATAATAGAGATCAGTTTTTGCAGTGTTACTCCTTTTTTCAGTGACTATTGCCTGACACGTCTAGGCCTCTTTTGTCACTGATGACTGCATTGGATAAGCTTGCCTTGGTTGGCTAATCGAAGGTTGTAGTCCCCCCAGACACCAAATCGTATCAAAGCAAATAAGATCAGTGTTTGGCATGCTATTCCTTCTATTCCCTTTATTTCTCTGAAAAAGAGCTTGAAGTGTATTGTATTAGCCTACATTGGCTAATTGTATTTTGTCGCAAATAATAATACATTGTCATGTACTGTACTGACAATTGTAGCATCAACATGATATTACAGTCTACACTATACATTAGACATTCTTTTGTATATAATCTGCTGAAAGGCTCCAGTTTGGCTCCTACAACTTTAGCAACAAAGTTAGCAAAAACTATTATCTTGCTAAATTGTCAGGCATCTTTTCCCTCCTCCTAGGTTTCTTTTCCACTGTCTTCCTTCTCCCTAGTGGTGTCTCCTACCTGAGGCTTTAATTGCAGGAGCAGCTGAAGCCTCTTTGTGGCCCATTATGTTTGTATGCATCCGACCAACCCCGCAATTAGCGTGCCACTCGCAGACTGTATTGTTCTGTCCTCTACGTACTTCAAAGGAAGTCTTCTGCAATGTGTTTCTTTCCTTTCAGTCACCCGCCTTGTAGCTTGAATGTGGGCGCAGCACGCGCGCAGTTCCCACAAGTTGCAGAGGCGCTGCAGGACGCAATACTCCAGCTGTCGTTAGCAGCGCCATTAGTAAAATCTGCTTTAGTGCTGGAGAATATCCTTACAGTACAATTGGCAGTACATTGTTACATATTCTGCCAAGTGGATACACTGAGTCGGTCTGAAGTGTTGAATCTAAATGTGTCAGCAGTAATATGGGCCCAGGCCTTGCGCTGTAATATATTCTGGATTATGTATTCCATGCCTTTTTCTCTCTCTTTCTCCTTGTCAGTCACCCTCACGAGCTGTCTATACGGCAAGGGACTGAAAAATGGCCTCTGCTTACTTTCTAGCAATTTGATTGGCTCGTAATGTGCAGCGTGTGTCAGAGCTTTGTTTGAGCTGACAGGAAGTCGGTCCTGAAGGATATGACATCGTAATGAGTCTGCGTTATCGCAGCCATTAGATGGCCCGCACGCCATAGCTTGAGTGACTGCTGTAGAGAGGCAGACGCTAGCAGGGCTTGTGGATCCATCACTCGCTCTTGCTATTGTGCTCCCGCGCTAGAGGGCTTGCTTTTTTAATGCTAATTGAGTTTGTTTCGTTTCGAGAAGGCTGGGAAAAAAATGGCACCAGCCTCAGTGATGAGGGCCTGCGATTAGGGTTGGAGCTCATTCAGATTCCTTACGCTGTGCTGGAGAGACTGCTGTGTCGAAATGATGAGGCAGGCGCTGCCCAGCCAGCCAGGCCCTCTGAGAGGAACAGCTAGTCCCACAGGTCCTACACACACAAGCACATGTGCTCCGCTCACTCTCAGCCTGGCATACTGTAGACCTTTCTAGAGTGTGAAATACCAGCTGAGTATGCAGCCATCCATCATCATTACAGCAGTGCTGTCTATTCAGAGTCACTCCCCAATTTCAGCAGCTTGAGTTTATTCACTGCCTTAATTACTCACACTTTCACTTCTGCTTTTAGCCTGCTCTCTCTTCACTTTCTCACCCTGCTCTCTCTCTCTCTCTCTCTCTCTCTCTCTCTCTCTCTCTCTCTCTGTCTTTCTCTCTCTGTATCTCTCTCTCTTTCTCTGTTGCTTTTTGTTTTTTTGTGTCTTTTCTGTCTCCCACTTCTCCATCTCTCTCTTATCTTCTACCCCCTCTTTGTCTCTCTCTCTCTCTCTCTCTCTCTCTCTCTCTTTCTGATGCTTTCTGTTGTTTTTTTGTCTTTTCTATCACCCACGTATCCGACTCTCTTCTATCCTCTCTTTTTCTCTTTCTCTCACCCTCCCTCCCTATATATAGTTTTATTAGCTTTATCTCTTTTCTCTCTCACTTACCATTCCATCTCTCTCTTCCCCTTTTCTTCTTTCTCTTTAGCTTTGTCATCTTGTCTCTTTTATTCTCTGCCATGTTCCATCTCTCTCTATCTTTCTCTCTCTCTCATTTCCATCTCTCTTTTTCTTTATATCACTTGTTGTCTTTTCTCTCTCTACCAGATTCCAACTCACTTTCTCTCCCCTTTCTCTCTCCTCCCCTCCTCATCTGCATCTTTCTCTCTTTTGTTGCACTCTCTATTTCTCTCTCTCTCTCTCTCTCTCTCTCTCTCTCTCTCTCTCTCTCTCTCTACCACACTCTAGCTGTCTCTCTCTCTTTGATTCTGTTTTGTCTTATTTTGTCTAACTTTCCATCACTGTCCACTATCAGTCTCTCACGCTTTCAGCCCTAGTGTTCTCTGTCTCTCTCTTTCTGTGTGTTTCTCTTTTTCTCACCATTCCAGCTCTTGCTCACTATTCTGTCTCTCTTTCTTTTGCTTCCTAGCGTTTGTTGTCTTTTTTTTTTGTCTCACCTACCCCTTTATATATCTCCCTCTCCCTCTCTCTTTATCTCTCTTTCTCTCTCTCTTTCTCTCTCTCAAGGAACACAATGTAAGAGACATTATTTCTTCATTATTTCTTTACAGATGGTCTGTATGGCCTCCAAATCAAAATGTATTAAACATGCGGTGCTGATTTTAAGTTTCAGCAAGTTCTCATTTCATTTAGTTTTATGGACTCTTCAGGCCACCATCCGGTGGCATGTTTGCAGAGGTAATTTGGTTGGGGGTGGCTCAGTGTGTTTTACTGAGCGAGACGGACACTAGCAGATGGTACAGTCTCCTTCCCAAGGTATTAATGCTTAATTATCTGTGTCCAGTTTGCACCTTAATAAAATGCTAATAATCAGAAGAGTTCCAGGGAGTGAAGGCAGTTCAGAAAAAAAAGCCTGAGACTGAAGCATCTTTAAAGATGTTTAGGGTCAGACTCAGGGCATTCGGATTTTACAGCTGAGTGAATGTCCAGGCAGTAAACTTGTAGATGGACTTCTGTGTCAAAGAAATGTAGAGGTCAAATCTCATACAACAATAGACCTCAATAAAACTGACATCTATCGGCTAAATGTAGCCTGTATCTTTAAACATTTCCTGCAGTGCAGATGTAACATGGTATTAATGTATTATGCAGTTTCATCATGTAAACTGAATAGGAGGTTCATACCAGACCTTAAGAACTCAAAGCTTTGAATCCTTGAGGTTTTAAAAGTTATTGTTTGCTATATTATGTGAATGTAAATCTTGGGGCTGTCAAAGTTATTTCCTTAATATTGTGTTAATAAACCCTTAATAACACATTAATTAAATAGTAACGCTGGCTGTTGACACATTTTAACACAGCCTTTATATACATTTATATACAGCCTTTAATACAGCATTTAAATACATTTAAAAGCTATGCTCATACTGGAAAGTACTCACAGGAAACCAGAGGCCAACAGGCAGAAGGCTAACAAAAGCAGAAAGCAGCGGATAGCCTTGAGCCCCCACTATAACAAGAATCTATAAGCTCTATGCATGAGACAGAGAGATAGAGGACTTTGCTTATTGAGGAGTTGGAACTATTGACTAGATATCTGATGTTGGAACATGCAACCACTGTTGCTCTCTATGGACATCAGGTGATGAAAATTAGAAGTTATTGTTCTATGCAATGTGATACAAATATTCTGATTATGTTCATTTTGTCCAGTCATAGAGTTTTAACAAATTCCACTGCTTGTAAATGAAAAAACAGCCATAGTAAACAAATAATTGTAAAACACAGTTATGCACTTAATTTCGTTTACATTCTCTTTGTATTCTGTACTGATCTTATTAATAAATATATCTCCTCTTCTACTTAAAAACGCAAATGAGATATTAACATCCTCCTCACTTTCAAGAACAGTTCTCTTGTTTTCTGGTAGTTGAAGCCCTATCGCCATGGGGGACCTAAGGGGTTAAGGTTTTTGTGAATGCTCATCAAAATTTATTCCATTGCCATGTCAATAATTACCCCAAAGAACATGCTAATGGTTTTGAAGAAAGCGAAAGCAGACATTGTTGAAAATGCTGATATAGTATAATTAAATCCTCAGCTATGAATGTGCTGCTACATTGAGGCCTTCTTTAATGTTTATTTCGTTCAGTTAGTGCAGCATATTTGTTATCTGGCTGGTACATTGCTGTTTCTTTCATTTGCTTTTCTAATACACAATAAACCTGTGTACCATATCATATTACAAGTCCTTTATTGTGATTCCTATCATATTGCATTATTTGCTAAACCCTGTACAGTGATACTTATCATGTGTGAACCAACTGCCAATGGCCAGTGTAATAGAAACACAAGGCCAGTCACCGGGCAACAGTTGCTCGCTTCTCGCTTGATAACAGGCTAGAATATCAGCTATTGTAGATATTGTAAAGTTGCAATTATGTGCTCTGAAACTCATTGTAATTACTGCCGACCACATGGGGCTGCCTTTTCTCCAGCAAAAGGGGGCGGAAGTGGAAACAACGTAATGTGTTATTAATGCAATCATCTTTCATTACTGTATTACAAATATTGTTTTAATGAAGAAAGTTTACATACACTGTGCCCTCTGGTGCCGCGTGCCCAGTGGTGGAGCTCCATCCAAATTTCATTAAGGCCCAAGGATAGGAAACAATATGAGATGTCAGCGAAAGAGCACAGAGGCAGACAGGCAGCAGTGGAAGTGTTGGGTCTCCAGCTGGGCTCTAAAAGAGTAAATGAAGTCTGGGACATCACTGAGCCTCATCTGCATTAAACTAGTGCTACTCCCTGAGCGCCTGCACACCATGACTCACACCAGTGCCAGCAAAGAACATATACTGACTCCACTGTGCTCAGAACTCTGCTAGTGAGGCCTTTGCAAATAACAGATCTTTTGTTAAAGCATCTAAAGCTCAACTCTCTCCCTACTTTGCAACCGTCCTCCCACCCCCAAACCCCTATATTCTACTTTCTACTTTTTCCAAGTGGTCCACTTTTGATGTTTGGGTGGGTTTATGCACCAGACATGGTCAGAGTTCATTAGTACATGCTCGTTTTGCAATTATTCCCTACCCCTTAGAATTAAATAGGTTGTCTTTGTCACTGACACATGTGAGTGGCCTGTATTGTAATTGTCTGTGCTTTATTGTACTTCATTCAAAAGCAGTACAGTCAATGTTAAGGGGCGGGGCTATTTTGCTATGGGCCGAATAGGTGTATAAATGTAAATATTTTATTTTTTGTGACATCATAAAAACAGTGAATATAAAATGGGACTGCCAGCTTTAGTGCAGCTTAGAATCCACATATACAGGGGATTGAATAGAAAGTTTTTGAAAATTAGGTTTTCCATGAAAGGAAACTGTACATTTCATTTAGGGTCATCATTTTGTTCATTTATAAGATTAACAGATTCTTTCCTTTATTGATTACAGTCATAAAATGGTAAAGGTGACATATTTATCCTTTACACACTGAAATAGTAGAAAACACCACTGCACTCTGAACAGTCCAAAAACTATACATTCATAAAGCATGGTGATTTCAGCCCTAGGGGGAGCAAAGCTGATAAAATACTGATGCCTAAAATTAGGTTATTTCAGCAGGGGCTTAATCCTTAAATCCACTCTCGAATCTAGGGATTGAACCCCTGCTGAAATAACCTAGTACACATAAAGTGCAGTTCATATCACCAGCCAGCACGTGACATTGTTTTACAGGATGACTGTATTAAAATGACTTCTTTAAAAGGTTAACAAATTCATCATATACGAGCCCAGCATAAGCCACCCTTTTCTCTGACTGACATTAATTGAACGTGTCCATTAGCTTGTTTTATAAAAATGCATGGAATATCTGCTGCAATGTTGAAAAACAGGATTAGTGTTATTCCCATGAAAGGAATTTGTTCTGAAAGCTAGTAAGCAGCTGTGTTAAGCTACAGAAGCTACAGTGGGTTCAAATCTTTTTCCATAAATTCCAAGTTTTACTCATACAGCAAGGCTGGTTGATGGTCGAACTAGACCTGAAGTACAGTATTATGAAAAACGCAGAAACAACCATAGTTGTTTGATGTCCAGGTAAAACGACTGTTATTAAAATTATTTTACTTTTCTGGAAATGTTTCTGAGGATACAAAATAATCCACTTGCACAAGAATGAAGAAAGTCAAAGACAAATAAATGAGTTTCCAAAATTCCAAAAAATGAAGAGAAAACGGGACCCCTTACTGTGCAATATTTGGCCAGCCACCAAAACTGTCAGCATCAGACAAACAACACTTAAAGCTTTCATCTAGGAAAGACAATCAAGCTCCACTCTTGCTTCAGATCTGAAAAAATCGACAGGTGTTCTTGTCCATCCTTCCACTGTGAGAAGATGACACAACACTATAAGTCTGAAAGGATGGGTAGCTGTCAAGAAGCCTTTACTGAGAAAAGAAAATAGACAAAAAGGAAGGACATTTGGGAGTCATACAAAGACAGTACTGGTGCTCTTAAAACAATGGAAAGTAAAGGAAAGCTTAAAGGCAAAGAAGTAAAGAAGAGAGAGAAGTGGAAGATGCAACCAAATGCTCAAACTGAACTTTGGAGGTGTGGAAAATATCCCTTCAGAGTTCTTCCGAAAACTAAGAGTGAGTATCCTGAACAAGGTAGGAGGGGATGCATGACACTGAATACTGAACATTGCTGGCTTCTGTGTAATGTTATATGTTTTCTGATGGTTTTTCTGATGCTGAAAAGTGCACCTAATGGCTGTTTTGGCTGGGAATTAAATAAATGAAGGGTGGGTGTTCTATGATTTTTGCACAGTAGCGTTAATAGCACAAATACAATTGTTGCAATGAGCATGTCACCAATGACAATTGTTGCAATGAGCATATTATCAAATTAAGGTTGCAGATGACACAGTGATTAGATTTACTGCACATCCTCATGCCTCCCCTGAAATGAATTACTAATGCACAGTCCCTGGAATTTTCTGCTAGTAAGGCCTTTCCAAATGTTTTTTGAGGGCATTTTAGCATTATAATATTGTTTATTTACAATATATTGAAAGGAGTTATTTTTCCATGCAATCCCAGCCCACCAGCAAGTGATGTGATATTTCAAATTCAATATGTGGTGCTTGTAATAGTGGAAGACCAGTTGTGGAGGAAGAGGAGGAGGTGGAGGAGGTTATGCACATTTATAAAGGTTACACACAAAGCATGCAGCCTTCCATCACAGCACCATTGTGCTGAATGATATAGTATATAGTGGAAGTCTTAAATAATGTAGCATAAAAGGAGGCCATTGCTGCATGTCAGAATTCCCATATGTTGTCGCAGGACGGATGGTGAGACCTCCGTGCTGACCTCAATTCAGTTCCAGCAGTGCACTGGAAGCCCCCGAGGCTCTGTGTTTTCATGCGCATTCTAAACGGCTTTGTCCGTTCTCCCCTGACGTACGGGCGGCGCATGTTAAGAGCAAGTTGCAAACACGCTCCTGGATGAAAAAGGCCGTGTATGACGAACAAAATGATGTAGAGAAGCAGGAAGTTGCCATTTGGTAAAGGCTGAGGCATACTGAGAGAGAAAAGCATTGCATTTTAAGGCCGTTCAAAGCCTGGAACAAAAAAATCCACATGTGTCTTCTTCCCCTTCATCTGGTAGGCCCAATTCTTCTCTCAGAACTGCCCCCCCTCCCCTTTTCTCTCTTTTCTCTCTCTTTTCTCTCCCTCTCTCTTTCTTTCGCACCACGGGTCTGGCACTATCCTCATTAAAACAGAGACTGCACACGGTCCCGCCGCTGCCCTATCACCATCGATTTCCCCGGTCACTGAGGAAGAGCGCTCCCCCAGGAGTCGTCAAACTTCAAAACCCTGCTCAGAAGTCTTTGTTAGCAACTTTTTTTCGCCCTGAAAGTACCACAGTGGAAAGAAAAGGGAAAAGGAATAAAAAGAAAAGGTTTGAAAATGAGAGGCCAGGGCTTGTTATGAAATATTGACAGACTGACATTAGTCCTATGTTGCGACCATTTGATGTTAACCTTCTTTTCACTCTTCTCTTCTGGAGATCTGAGGAGAAGGAGAACAATGCTTTCTTCTTTGGCGTAGCATTTGCAAGTTCGTATGAAAGCAAACATAGGCTTGTGTTTGTTAGATGGACATATGGATGGGTTCCTTGATTCCATGGCAGGTCATTAAGCCGACATCCAGCCATGCAGAATACTCTACTACTGCTTTGCAGCTGATATGATGCATCTTTCATCTTGTTATCCATGTGGTGGTGCATAAGATATTTATCATATTTATGTTCTTAAAAATAAAGATGCCAAGATTGTTCTTAGAACACAGTAGAACCACTTTTCATAAATTACAGTTTCACTACTAATGAATTAAAAGTTTCAAACAAGCCACATCCTACATTTTTCTTACTTTACTTTGTCTCCATGAGGTTCATGTCAAAGCTTTCTCTGATTCACACACCAAAACCAGTCAAAATGTCTATTTACTATTTCCAAACCTCTCTTTATTACTGTTTTTACAGTTGCTAATAAGCATTTTCAGTACTGAGTACTCTTTTTCAAAACTCTTCACACAGTCAATGCAACAACCAAATCATTTGTTTGTTTGAACCAAATCATAAAGAACGTTCAATAAAAATGTTCAACCTGTAGTAAAACTATGTATTTTACTGCATAGTTTACAAATGCTTGCATACACTATTACTGAACCATTAAAATGAACATTTAACATGGAAATAAACTGCAAATTGAACAGTCACAAATACTATATATTGAACAACAATTAAAATAGGCCAATCAGTACGGAGTATAAAAAGGAGAGGAATTAGATATGATGTAGAACATGTGGCCAAATGATGGAGAAACGAGAAGTTACTGTACTTATTTAACTTTTTAATTGCTAGATTATGTAAAAGAGTGAATTTCTATCAATTCAATTGTTCCTATATAGTCAAGATATTCCATTCTGTTTCATAATGGGTTTTTTTTGTGATGACATTTGAAAAAAAAACTGCTTCACTACTTTATAGATGTAAATAAAATAGTATATGTACTTTAATGACAACCGTTGTTAATGTTTCTTAGGTGAATATTCTGTGATTAATTTAATGCATAAGTGCAAAACTAGTGTTGCTGTTTTGTTGGAATTAGTTTATTTTGTTTTGCAGTGTTTTGGAGGCTGTAGAGCATTTTGAGTATAAAAAGAATGTAGAATGTACACAGAATGTAGAAATCATTTATTTCAAAAGTAAATTGAACACAGAACAATGTTAGTTGCTGGTTGACAGGTCACGTTTTGCAGCCATTCTACATTCATCATTCAGTATACAAGCTTACTGTCAGCTATTCATTTGCAGGAGCACGGCAGGAAAAAAGAAACTAAACATAAAGGTTCACAGTGACTGAGTTACATTTAGATTTGTGCCACCTGTCATTCTGCACAGTACCTGTTTGAGTTTTTCTTACACTTGAAAGATTCATGATTTCTATATCCCTGCGGAGATTACTGGAAATTGGAATGTGTACCACCCCACATCAGGCATCGTAAAAGGCTATGCTTTATGGGGGAGTTGGGTGGGCACAGAGCTGCAGGGCCTTCTTGGCTTTCATCGATTCCGAACAGTGTGGAACATGGCTCAAGGAGACTAGCTAAATATTTAAAGGCTGAGGTTTGATAGTCGTTTTTGTGACTCTGTGTTACCTGTTGAGGAAAAAAATATATGGCCAAACCCTGCGACTACAGATTACATTTTCTGTGTCTTGGGGGTAAAGGCTTGTGTGTGAACTGTGGGGTTTTTCATGCAGTTAAGACTGTTAGCACTGAGAAAGTGCCTCTGAAAGTGTGGTAGCAGTCACACTTTGGTTAAAGTTTAATACAACTTAAGCTTTTATGGAAATTGAATACTGGTTGGATTGTTAAATAAATATATAAACGGTAAAAGCACTTTAAAAACACTCGAGATAATCCTCAGACCATGGAGCTACAATCTTAAAAACTATTTGGGCATAAAATGGCAAAGATGGCATCAGTTCTTCTGTATATTTATCAATTTCACAATCAAATAGTGGAAAAACTCCTCTAAGGCATTCAGAATTGGCCAAAAGCAGACTATTCATGTAATGTGATAGCTGCAGCTCTTAAAGAAGCTATTAAGGGCAAAATGAACCTTTGAATGCATGTCTCTCTAAAGATCCAGTCTTGAAATTGAGGTACGTCAGTGTAGCACCTTTTGACCCATTTTTACACCATACATAAAATGTGATTTACACTTGTTTTGGATGCCCCTAAGGTACCTAGATATAATGGTCTTCAAAATATAAATGGAATCGATGGAGCATATTTTCATGGATATGTGGATGAATTACAGTGATTTACTGAATCTTCTGTGATTAGCGAGCATTTGTATCGTGTATGTTTGTATCATGTTTATTATTATTAGTAGTAGTAGTAGTTGTAATATTATAGCAGGTGTACATGTAGAACTGTTTAAAGGAGGCCAGCAGAAAAAGGCCAAAGTGAAGTTTCAATAATAGTCAAATATGTTTCCTAGAACTGTACATTCTGGCCAAGAGCCTTTAAGGAACCTTTATTTTTAATAGCATGGTAGGAGTGTCTTACAAACCATGGCTTCTTATGACATAAAAGCTACATCCAGTGTTAAACATTTTGCTTCACTTTTCAGTTACACACTGTCCTATAATCTCTTTGGTGACCTCTTTGGGGCCAGAAAGATATAAGACATAAAAGAAATATAAAAGATCCAATAAGGAGTTTCCTCAGGTGGAGGAAAAATTGGATGAATGGATGGATGAAAAGAGAGGTGCACAGGGCCATGATGTTCAGACATGACCTTTCTTAGCAGACACCCCTCAGCTTAGATTGCAGAGACCCTGTTAACTGAAATGTCCAGCCATTAAGCCTTGAGCAGCAGTCTGGTATAATTGACCCCTTCTGTTTTCCTTACTGGCTCGTATTCCTTATTTGGATTGGAATGTCCTCTGAGTGAAAAACAGAATTCACCTAATTGTAAATTAGACATAATTGTGATTTTCACCTCTGCAATAAGTTAATTCCAAATAGCCGCCAGTGAATAATTATTTGCTCTATGTTTGCTTTATATTGCCAATGTTTTCATATGTAATTATGCTCTGATCAAAAAAGTTCTTTATAGCACTGAAAAAAGACTTGAGAATAATGCAACCCTTTTAAGTGCAAAATAGAACAATCTTTAAAAGGTTCTCGAAAGAACCATACGCAACAGATGCTCCTCATACAGATAAATATAGGCATGTACAACGTTTTGAGTAGATAGCGCTGGTGCTAGAAAACTGCTTCTGTTCTAAAATTTAACAAGTGCTGTGACAAAAAAGTATTCATCTCAAGTCGAGCAAACAAGCAGTATGTAAGGTGTGTGAATGTTCATTTTGTGAAATGTGTAGATATTATTTTTTCTACAATATTCCCTCCCAAGGTAGTGCTGTTAGCACTCTGTTAGCCACGTTTTGCATCACTGAGTGCAAAGAAAGCCACTAGCAGGATTTTGCATATAGTTTGACTCAAATGTAACAACAGAAAATGAAATCGATTATTACCTAAATGTAAGGCTCAGTGTTATTAAATAGTGTTTTTAAAATTGAATCAATTAATTCAAAAAAGGATAAAAGCTTGAGCTACAGCATGAGGTGCATCAGCTTCCAAATCCAGAAATGACTTGGGGAATAACTTTTCTTTTCACCAGGTACATGGTAAAATCTTAAATTATCACTAGTGTTCACAATACCTGAAGGACTACAATTACCACAGACACTACATTGCAGCTTTTAAGGTTATACTGGAGGAGATGGTGGGGCAGTGGGGAAATACTGATCATGCTTGCAAATACAGTGAAGTGAGAATAAGGATACTTTGCTACAACTTCCATAATCACTTGAACTAGATGAAAATTTAGGATTAATTTGTCCTATAATGTATGTATATAACATACTGTATATACAAACTGTTATATATAATGTATATAACAGTCCTACAGAAGTAGAGAATTTAACTGACCATCATAACTTTGTAAAGGCAAAGGTATCATAATTAGATTTCTCTGAACTACAAAGAACCAGTTAAGCATTCAAATGGTGCTTTGAGTTGTTGTGGTTCTGTATATGGTTGGTGTAGTGGGTAACACCTCTGCTTTCTACACTGTAGACTGGGGTTCAATCACCCATATGGCCAGCACCCTACACTGTACCAATAAGAGTCCTTGGGCAAGACTCCTAACACTACCTTCAGCTACTTGTGTAAAAATTGATTAAGTTGTATGTCGCTCTGGATAAGCACGTGTGCCAAATGCTGTAAATGAAAATAATCATTCCCTCTAATAGAACCCTTAAGACAACTTTTTTTAGTGTGTCCATAATTCTATAATTAATTACACAGTTATTTATATACTGACTTATATTCACTTATATTTATGGTCTGTTTCAACAAGTTTAGATTTGCACCTCTGTCAAGAACTGAAGAAAAAAAAACTTTAGCTAAAAGATCTAAAGATCAGGTTTGTATAAGAAAGACTCTGCTCAGCAGATGAGCAGTCCAGTGAGTCATAAAAAATGTGCTGAGTGTTTGGTAAGTGTACTGACAAATCACAACTGTTCCTCTTAGAAAGTGCTTGTGTGCATAAACACTATTGCAAGAGCTGTAAACATGTAGAAATTCACTGTGCCTGTAATCGTTAATGTCTGCAATCAAAGCGTTCCATCAAAGTAGTCCTGATTGTTGTTTTTATCATGATTGCGCGGCCCTACGAGAAAACCCTAAGGTTCTAATACCAAGTCTTGTGCCTCCGGATGTCTGCTCCATATCCCAGCTTATTTTCTTAACGGATAGGCCACGAGTGTTTGCGTGTTGCCTCGAACAGTCACATATTATATGTGGAAGTGAGTGTTTTCTGGCTAGCTGTGAGCATTTGTTTATTTAACTGATGAACAAGCTGGTGTAGAGAAATGTGAGCGTAATCGCTTTAAGGAGAGGAAATCAAATATTCTCAATTAAATGAAAGCCAAACATAACAGCATCTTTTTGTTAGATGAGACAACGGTGCAGATTTGGAGAGATCTAATAAAGATTGCTCTGGAAAAAACTTATTTAAATGGGCTTGATTAGATTTATTAGCCCATTTGCATGCTGATGGCTTTTGATTGTTTATTAAGAAATGAATTGCATCACACTGCAAAACAGAGTGCTTAAATGCTCTCATGAAATTACGGCCATTTGCACTGATTTCCATCATTTTGGAGGAAAAGCATGACATCATTGCTGCAAAGTGGTGACAAGATCATTTTAGGGACCCCTTTCAAAAGGGGGCAGATGAGTGGGGTTATTAACCTGTCCATACTGCACCCATATATGTGTTTTTGTGCAAGGTTGGACAAACTTTAGAAAAACTTGGGAAATTAATCTCAAATGATCTCAAATTATGTTTATTAGGTCACACTTTATTTGGATGGTCCTCTATAGATGCTTTACAGTTACAAACTTTCCAGTAATGTTCAGTTGATTATCAACAACACGGAGGTTAGGGTAAGGGTTAGGAGTAGAGGTAAGTTTAGCCTTGAGGTTAAGGTTAGTGTTAGGAGTAGGGATAGATTTAATCAACTCTTTCACACTGAACTTGTAGTTCATTTGCATTTAGCAGATATTTAGTTGAATTTGACTTATATTACTAATATAACTTATAGCAAATGCATTTTATTAATAATTGAAAACTATTACAGAGCCAACATGTGTCTTCTGAGTTTTATATGTAATGTTGATAATAGTAAAAAAAAAGTTGCAAATCTGAAATAAACATGTTTTCTTTGGGCACTATTTTGCCTTAAAACACCCTGCATGTACCTCCCCACCATGAATATATTTTAAAATGCATTTTAGGGCAAAATTATATCTGAAAATGGTCACAAAGTAATGTTTTTTGGCACCAGGCAGCATATTCTGCACAACACTCTGTTAGGTAGCTTTTGTAGGCATTAAACCATTTGGACATGTGATTCCTCTCACCACTGTTGTAAACAAAGACTCTGTAGAACAGAATGCTTGGCCTCAACCACTCTGAGTGACTCAAATCAGTGGAATTCCCCTTTAAAATAGATACTGAACATTATGTAAGGGCATTTCACCACTGAATGGATCTTTTGCTAATACTCAGTCCAACCTTGCAACAGTTTCTATGAAAAGAGAGCGTTTGGGAGCGGAGCATGGCTAAATCAATGAATTTACGCAATGTCCAGACTTCATTATTCAGAGATAATGCACAACGTTTTTTATGTCTGAAGGACATGTGGCTCATACTGTACAAGATACATATAAATTTATCTAAAACTGCTTGTTAGTAGATGAAAACATGGGCATCTCTACAAAACACAGCACATATACATGCATAATGAATAATAACAAGACATTTAAAATGGATTGTTTTTGCTATTTAGCTTCCCTGTAAAGAGTGTATGGACTATAGAGTGAGCAGAATATTTTGAACCATTAGTAGTGTTCACTAACGCATAGCCTTTTAATGCTGGCAGTTGCCAATGCACAACACATGGGTCTGTTGTTTTGGTTTACCCAGATTCTGTTCATACAGTGGTGCGAATGCATGCTTGTGTGTTATGCATGCTTGTTTCCACTCTTGTTGGAGTTTGTCATCACTGCTAATATAGAAGAAGAAAAAAATGAATGAATAAACAATAAATCCACCAGTGCTTTATGTGTTAGCGAGGCTCATTTAATTGCTTTTTGTTTATGATCTCTGTGTCACGAGAACAATAGCCCTAAACATTGTAGGAGTGCTGGAAATGATTTAAAGAGGCATTCGTCTGTGTAGTGGCACAAAGTCATATAAGCACTCAGAATAATGATGAATACACCCTTTTCCTCACTGCAATTTACTAACCATCTTCCAGTTTTTCTTGTTTGTTAAGCCATTTGTGAAAAGACAATGAAGGCTAATTGAGGTAGCTTGTGGTTTGTATAACTGATTTGTTGTGTGATTACAAGCTTTGTGTAATGTGTTGTTTGTTTTGGTCCAAGTAAGTAGTCTCTAAACAGCCTTTAGCTGCAAATTATTCAGCTTTAAAGCACCTATAGTGTTGATCTCAAATTTGATGACCATCTTGGCTCAGTATTTTCACCATTTATATAGTGTGGTCAGGTGCTATGACTTGAAATACATGTGAGGATAACTGTTTTCCTCTGCGTTATCAGTGCTGTCAAACCAGTAGTAGAATAGCCTGAGTCCATGTTGTGTCTGTGTTTCACTGGCTTAAAATGAAATGTACCCAATTTTCCGTTACAAAGTCCTCAAAATGTAGGTGATCAGCCAGAGGCCGTTTAAAGTTAGCTGCTTTATTTTTTGCTCTGGTAAGCTAACAAATGATGGAAGCTTATGACCTTTACTTAACACACTGCAAACTGAACCTAGACCAGAATCCATGTTGAATTGTTAAGAAATCTCATATTATGATAGTTTTGCCAAGTGCTTTACATATTGGTGACTTATGGCTAGTAGAGTAGAGTTTGTATTGCATGTCTACATTAGCCTCATAGCTCCAGTGCAAAACTATGGAACCAAACATGTCCTGGTTGATCAACTATATTGTTGGGAAAATTGTATGAATCTAATTTTTAGCTAAACCATCGCTTTAAAATGACTAGAGCTAGAAAAGAACCATCAGCTCCAGAGGTCTATATATGAAGTTGTGACATTTATGGTGCTTTGCAGACATCAAGCCGGATTAGCCTGCATTTATGAAGCATCTTGTGTTGATACCGTGAGCATTTCAGTCACTACACATATAATCACAAAGGCATCTACACTTTATTTGGTTCAGAGAAAGCATGAAGAGGTGAAAGAGAAAGATAGACTGAGAAAAAGAGGGGAGGGGAGAGGGGAGAGAGAAAGAAAGGGAAAGAAAGATAGAGAGTAGACAAACAGAAAGAGAGGGGGGGTGGGAAAGATAGTAAGTTGGACAGAGAGACACAGAGGTAGAGACAGAGAGAGAGATAGAACGAGAAGGAGAGAGTAGAGACAGAGAGAGAGATGGTGAGAGACACACAGTGGTCGAGAGAGAAATAGAGGCAGAGAAAGAGAAAAGAGGAAAAAGACAAACAGAAATGAAAAAGAGAAAGAGGCAGAAAGTGAGAAGAGAGAATGTGGGAGAAATGCTAAAGACAGGAAGACAGAAGAAGAAAAATAGGCACATTGAGGTAGAGAAACAGGGAGAGAGTGAGGGAGAGAGAGAGTGAAAGAGGGAGATGAAAAGATCAGAAAAAAGAGAAGGCAAGAAATAGTCTATGCGAACGCCATGTTAAATTGAACCTCCAGACAGATTCCGTCTGGCTGTGCTGGGGAGACTCACTAAACAATCAGCAGCTTTTAAACGCACCATCAGCAGACACAAAGGATCTCTGTAGTGCGAGGCGTGCTAATTCTTCCTCACTAACTGCTCGATTTGCTCGAAATGCCTTCTTATTTGCCTTTGCTCAGCTGCACTGCCTCAATACTCCTGTGTTTATCTGCTTTCTGCATGATGTGTGGAGCTGTAAGACACTATATACACCCTAACACTGAGAGAAACTCTTCCACTGCATCATGTAATACAACTCTTACAGTAAATGGTGTAGTGAGTGATGCACTCAGATAGTGGTCCGTGTTTTGTTGCACTGATGGCAGGAACGGCGAGTCCACTCTAACTCTGTATGTGTGAATGTGCATGTGTGTGGGGAGGGGCCGTATGCCTGTGTATGTGTGTGTGATGCACGCATGTTATTGTCTCATTTAGCATCCTGCCCGGGCTGCAGGCCCCCACAGGAGCGGAAAGGTAATGAGCCTGAAGCGCTGGCTCATCCTGATTTTATTTCATGTTATTTCATTTGATTTTATGCTATTTATTTTCCACCACACTCCGTCGCCTTAGCAGAGGGAGAGAGAGGGGAACGGGGGAGGAGAGAGAGAGAGAGAGAGAGAGAGAGAGAGCGAGAGAGAGAGAGAGAGTGCTTGCAGCTACACCAAATTGTCAAATTACCATTGTGAAACAGCACAAACAGGATATTAGCAATCAGGCCCTATTGCTTCAGCTCCCCCTCTGAGGCTTTGAAAGACATGGAGCAATAACTTTTGCCCATGTTTTTTTCCCTTATACTCAACGTGGTTCTTGTTAAAGCCATTTTGTTCAAACATTTAATGTCTGGGAGAAAGAGGCAAGGAAGATGATGGAATATTGCAACAGGAAATAAAAAATACTGTTCGTATACCAGACGCTTTGAGTTCCCGAAGCAGATTACAGGAAGTTTACTTGAATATAGCTTTGAATATAGTGATTTGGTTGTGATCGTTCCCATCATTTGCCTGTCAGCAGAGCATCCTGTCTAGCTGTTTTGCCTCTTTTTCCTGTCCAAAGAAACATTAGATAAATTTGATCACCTCAGTGTAAACAGTACTGTGCCTTGTTTAGGATTGCTTATTTCTAAATTAGGCCTCCTTTTTCTGTTTACTTGATGCATTATATGCTTCATCTAATCTAAGATAAGGCCAAATGTTTGTAGCCCGAGGAGCAGCTTTGTGTTTTTCAAGGCCAAAAATTGGATTGTAGTGATTGTACATTGTTTGACCCCCACTGAGCATATATTTCACTTACTGTAGAGATGATTTAAGGCTAAAAACGTCCCCAAAGGAAGTCAGAAGTGAGGTGGGTGCCTAACATGCCTGTCAGAGCATCACCAGGGAAGGTGTTCATCTACTACAAAGGACTTACTTAAAAGTTTGGGCACTCCTGGTGAAATTGCATATTTTGTTGATTTTCTAAGTAAAAATATGTTAATACATCTTCTACAGGGAACACAGCATTTACACACAACACATACATCTCTTTTTGAGTCTCCAACTCGTTGTTTGGTCACACATTACATGTCTCTGTTTTCGAGCTGGGACCACTAATCAATTCATTAATAATTACTGATATTGGACATGAAATCAATGGATGGTATTTATCTCTTTTGCAGATACCTAACAGCCCATTCTGCTAATAGTGTTCAATGAACAGCAAAGGAAATGCACCGACTTCACCATCACTGCAGAAGCTAAACTGTAGTTTGTGTGGTGGAGTCTGAGGCACAGCTTCACCTTAGAGGTCAAGGCATTGAAACAAAACTTGATAAACAATATTTGGTTCCGTAAGCTGTAAACTTGATGTGTAAAGGCATTAAACATACACTGCAGTGTATTTGCAGTTGCAATGGCATGACATAATTTGAATATCTCTATGGACATGAGGGTGTGTCCAGTACATGGTGTACAGTGTACAGCAACCTGGTGAGTAATATTTAATATTCAGAAGTCATGAAGAGGACAGTGTCCTAAGGCAGGGAGAAAGTGCTAGTACATGTACAGATGAAGAAAGTGGCCGTCACAGTAGTGTGAGAGATGTTCCTCTTCCTCGTCCTGCTCTAGAACTTTTTTCAGCAAACATGAGCCAGTGCTGTACGTGTTCAAGCCTATGGAGCGCTGAGTCCAGGAGAGCAACTGCTAATGGTCTGGCATGATCTAACAGAATGTAAAATATTCCAGTCACTTCATGAACTTGATTTGGTTCATGCTGTTGAGAGTTTACAGTTGTAAAATCATGAAGTTCTGTCAGTTGTATCTTCTTCCATAGCAATGTTTAATGCAAATACCTTGTAATTTTTATACATTTTTTTTATTTTTATTTATATATTTTTATTCCATTAGTATGCTTTGGGAATTTGTAGCATTGCTAGTGCCAAGCTAAGCTGGTTTCTGTCTAATACCAACTCTACCTTAAACATGTCCAGCTTGTTACAGACATACATGTAACATGTTTATTATCATATAAGCAGTTTTACCATTACTCTTCTGGAAAGGTCTGAATTTGAAGCCTGTTTCTCAATGTTATTGAACCAGCCTGTTAGCCTATTAGCTATCTGCTGATCCCATCTACACACACACACACACACACACACACATTATCAGCCCATCTTATCCTCCTAGGTTGCGGGGTAGGGGGAGGTGCTGGAGCCTATTCCAGTGGAATATTGGGTGGAAGGCAGGAAACACCCTGGACATGTCTCCAGTCCTGGCCTCATTTAGTGAGGGCAAAATATAGTCCAGAGAATATAAAGTTTAAACTATTAAAGAGAGCTTGCACTCCACTAAACTCTGGGTGGACCAAAGGACTCAACCTGCAGCCTGATGTAAGCTCAGAAAAAATGCTTTACAGGATATATTGAGATCTAATTTACTAAGAACTGCATACATGTTCATTTTTACACCCTTAAACAATTTTAAATGAATACATTAACAAACAGTGTCATTATACCTGTTAGATTAAACTTGACACTGTGGCTCATCTTTAAGGCTGTCTTGCCTCCTCTGGCACAAATAGAAGCTGTCCTCGAAGTAATAATTATGCAACTTTATAATACTTGTTCTTTAAAATAATAAAAAAGTAGACAGATCAAATATTTATTGATGATTTTGTTCCAACTTGTTGACTTTTCTTAATGATTGATTTCTTATCATCTCAGCTGTAGTTCGTTTTACTTTTCACTCTAGGAAACAAAGTGAGATTGCATTGTCTTTGACTGAGTTAAAGCCATAATGGAGAATAATATGGAGAGTATTCTGAATCACACTTGGAGAAAGAGAGAAAGTCTGAAGAGAAATATTTTATGTTTTATTTTTATGCTTTATTTATTTGCTTATACTTTGCATAAATATGGCTGCAGTAATTATTTGGATGCTATAGATATTTAAAGTCTATGCCAGTGACACATCAGTGGTAAATCACATGGATCACCTGTCAGGAAAATGCTGCACTAATGCATGTAAAAACAATGTACAGTGGTTGGAATAGTGTAGTGGGTAACACCTCTGCCTTCTGTGCTGTAGACTGGGGTTCAAGCCCCTATCTGGGTTAGGACCCTACAGTATACCAGTAAGAGTCCTTAGGCAAGTCTCCTAACATTTCCTTTGCCTACCTGTGTAAAATGATCAAATTGTACCTTGCCTTCTGCCCAATGACAGTTGGGATAGGCTCCAGCACCCCGCCCCCCCGACTCCCTCCACGACCCAGAGGGAGAAGCGGCTTAGAAGACCTTGTGTACAATTAAATATTAAATGTGAATATTAAATGTAATTACAGGATTGGGGATCATAGGGCAATTGGGTTTAAGGTGGGGTGGTGGGGTAGGGTGTCAGTTTGTGTATTAGAAGGACTATGATACCCATATGGCTCACCCAGTACATTCAAATTTTTTGTAAAAACATAAAAATTACAATAAATGCAATAAATTATTGCTGTCAGAACGCAACAGAACCTTACTCAGTGTGACAACGTCATGATGAGTGTACCAACACCTACATTAACTTACATTAAAAGATAAGCAAATAATATAATAAGCGGATAAGATCATTCTTTTGCCTTCAAAGTTGCAATTAGATATAATGTATTGATTTGACATCAACAAAAAGTAAAGATACAACAATAATTTTATATACCTTCAAAATAACAGCATTCTGCATTTTAACCTCATAGTCATTATTAATGATTGAGTCATTATTTCATTTCGAAATAAACAACCACAGCCACAAAAAGTCACTGTCCAGTTATTTACAAACTGCTCTGTATTTATAAGCCTGGAAAAACACTCACTTAGTCAGTATGGTACCTTATGAAGGCCAGTACTGCGCATAATGACGCATTAGTCAGCAGGATTTTCCATTAAGCTATCTAAGTAATCTATGATGAATACTGCTGCAGTGTAGCAGGCTTTATGAATTCAATTGCTTTTCCATTGTGTGGGTATTTTTGGGCTATATTTAGCAGCCCTCTTCTTTGCTAAGTGAAGCAGCAGTGCTTACATTGAGTCAGTGTGCAGTGGAGCGTCGCTGATAGCTGCAGGAGAATCAACGTCAGAGATGCCATAAAGCAAGCAGAGTGGACACGATGCCCTGAGTCACTTGGGAGTGTGTGAGGGTATGTGCATGTCTGAGTGCGGGGTTGTATATGTCACGCACACACACTACATGACACAACCTTTCACATGGACACGCACAAATACACTTATTCTTTCTGTCTGGGTAAACTGCATGTGTCCTCCAGTTGGGCGGACCAGTGGTCTTTGTCTATTGCCCTTTTGAGTGAAAGACATTTTAGAGTGTGATTATTGATTTTCTCAAGAGTTTTAGGGTAATGTCACTGATTTGGAGCTAGCACAGCTTAGCCAAATCCTTAACTTCACCACTTTAATGATGGAATATCTTAAAAGGCATGATATTGTAATAGCTGCTTTAGGCTGAATGGGCATCCTTATGTAAATATGTGTGTGACTGAGACATCACAGCTATGATGACTTCAATAGAGGCTGATATATCAGCTTACTTTTCCATATATATATCTTTCTGTTTCACAAGAAATAGAGCTATGTAAATACAAGGCAAAACAAATTCCACTATCGCCTTACAAACAATTATTAAACTCACGTTCATATCATTTCAGCTCACCTTGGAAAAGTATGTGACTTTATCTTATTGAAGACATGGCCTGAATTGTTGGAGAATACCAATCACACAACCATGTAGGAGTCCATGAGTAAAGGATATAAATTCTTTGTGGAAGAATTCCTTCACAGCTATCTGAGCAAGATAACGTCAGCTAGCATCTACAGAATGATAAAATGAAGCAAAGCTGAAAAGAACTATAGCCACAAAGCTAGATTGGCCAAACAACTTGCTAAAAATGAACTACAATCATCATGGTTCGTACCACCACTGTAGAAGTGAAAACTTTTTGACTGAAAGTATTGCATTTTACCCACTTTGAAGTGCAAACTGCCTTCAGTGTCAGTGTAATGTTAGTCAGCAGCAGTGAAATGCTGACACAGAGGTCCTTTTCTCTGTATGACAAAGTTTATTCCTTTGTCCCTCCAACTTGTACAAAGCAATTTTTCACATGGTCATTGCTCCAATGCTCCAAGCCATCTAAGCTGAGGTAAAGTTTTTTTGCTCCAAGTTCAAACACTTGAGCACTCTGTACAAGTTCTACTCAGCCATCGTTGTCAATGTTGTTCCACCAGAAGCAGCATAACATTAAAAAAATTGTGAAAAGGGCCTATTGATGAGCTCAGGTGTTTCAGCAACATCTATCACTAACTGGCATATAATATCTCCAAGTGTCAGCTGGTGTTGTTTAAAACCTGCCATCAGTGGAAACGTGTTATCTGAAGTAGTGAATCATGCATTATATGACAAACTGATGGACGAATCTGGGTTTGGCAGATGCCAGAACAGGTGCCAAAGGTTGAATCTGTTAAAGGAGGGGTTTGGTGTGTGAGTGTGTGTGTGTGTGTGTGTGTGTGTGTGTATATATATATATATATATATATATATATATATATATATATATATATTATCAGTACATTACAGCATCTATATGCCTTATTTGATTTTTTAGGGCAGTTTTCAGCCATGCTAACTCACATTACATCCATGGGCTTGTTTTCTGTTGGACAGCATTGACGACCACACCATTGGCCCCTACTGTGAGCTCTGCCTTCATAAGGCATTGGGTTGGTTTACAATTTCAAAATTTGTTCCCTGCTTAAAATGCAATACATACCCACCCATAATTAGCCTAAAATCTCTCATGGTTGTCACCAGATGTCCATGTTATGACACTACATCTGACCCAGTGAGACTACTCCGAGAGCAGAGCACTCCACTGCCTTTATTTAGGGATACCTGCAGCGAATCAGGGGAGGACCAGGGACTTTAACAACAGGCTCTCTCCCTTTAGGAAGAAACACTTCTAAGTTGTGAGTTTGGTCAAAGTAGGCCACATTAAATTAATTTTCATTTGTTATGCAATTTCTGCATTTACATTTTGGCCAAGAATTTACAAACTACTTTGTGTTAAGGTATATTTAATGTATGCTTTACTTTCACTTGTGTCCCAACTGCCCTGCATTTAACAAGCCCTGCATTCACAGAACTAGTATTTGGCCAAAAGATAATCAGATAATCAATGAGAGAAAAAGAATGCTTCGTATATGGTTTAGATTATGATACCAATTTGAGCAATAAATGGGAAACGTGCTTCACTGAACAATAAGAACAAAGCAGAACAACAAAATTTGTGCTCTTCTTCGTTTCACAGTTTTAAGCTGATACTACACAAAACATTGAATCAGGCTGTACCTCTAAATTCCACTGGTTAGCTGATACAGCTATAGACACCACACTCTTGTCTGGGCCTTGATTGATAAGAGCTTTTAGAAGAAGAACATAAATATTTACATATTAATGCATAATACATAATGTTATTATGCCTGACCTAATGAGACTACTCTGAGAGCAGAGCACTCCTCCACCTTTATTTAGGGATACCTGCAGTGAATCAGGGGAGGAGCAGGGACTCTAACAACAGGCTGTCTAAACCAGTTAGGGAGAGAGTACCTTAAGGGAGAAACACGTCTGAGTTGTGCGTTTGGCCTAAGTAGGCCACATTAAATTCATTTTCATTCGTTATGTGTAAATAAAGAGCATCACACATCTGTGTGTGTGTGCTTGGATAGGCATTTGGTCTCTCAGCCAGTGTGGCTTGGCCTCTCCCCAGGCTGACATCACAACAAAAAACTCACATCCAATAAATTTTGTTGCTTTTTTTGTTAGCTGGTGTAACTCCAGACATGTGTCGCTACATTCGCTTTGATTTATTGGTTAGATTCCTGGACCAGGCCAAAGCTTCTTGTCACTAAAAAGTTTCTTGTCGCTACAAAGCTGATGAATCATCTCAGCCTCAGTGCAGAATGCAGAGATGTTGTTTGCACCTTTAGTTTGGTTTTATTGTGCAGAGCTGCTATTTGCGCTGCTAGAAGTTGTCACCGGTGGTACTGTAGGTTCCAGACCCTTGATGCGAGTACAACACTGCATCAATAATGCAGCTGTGCTGAATAATTCACTGTAACCTCAGCCACAGGTGAGGGAGGAAAGTGTCAGGATGATCTACAGGGAACTTTGTCACCTGTCTCGCTATGGGGTACAAGTGGACCCCCTTGACTTCCTCCTCTATTTTCTGCCCTTTTTGTTCTTCCTTCCCAATTTACTCACCTTTCCTCTCTTCCCCTCTACACTCTCAGAAACAAAGGTGGCCAAAAGAGTTCTTTTAATGGGTGTTTTTTTTAAAGAACCGTTGTTGCAAGTGAGCTGCGTAAATGTGAAAAACCTCCACATACTGTAAATATTCTATATCAATGAAAGATTTTTTTCCAGAGCTGGATGTCCAAGCCAAAAACCATTTAGTAGCCTTTTTTGTGATTAATATTTTATTGGAGCCTTTGCTTAGAAGACTGTACTCATTTTGCATGTCCTTCTCTGCTCTCCTCCCCTCATTTTCTTTCTTCTCCTTTTCTTCCTCCTCACTTTTTCCTCCTCTTTTTCATATCATCTCCTCTCCTATCTTTTCACCTCCTTTTCACATCCTCTCTCGTCACCTTTGTACTAAGGATGTGCTGAGATTTTGATCACTAACATATGTGGTCAAAACAGACAAAAAATTAGTTTTCAGCTTTTCTTTTTTTTTTTTTGTTGAAAATGTTGTGCTGTTTCTAAAATGCCTACAACCGTCTCATTAGCTCATTACTGAAGCAGAACATGAAAATAATTAATCATATAAAGTTACGTTATGTACTTCCTAAAGAACTTTAAAGAACTTTGCATTAGTTTTTACTGGAAGTTAAAGGAGAGCTGATTATTTCAAGTAATTTTAGTCATTTCACATAATAATTTAGTAATTGGTCCATTTATCTTAAAATCTTGACATAATGTGAAGGGCAGCTTTTTGAATTATGCCAGATAATGAAAAACAACAAATTGCATGCAAAAGTTTAAATACGGCTGGTCAGATCACGTTTTGTGGATTTAATTGAAAATAATCTAACACATCTTCTACTGAGAGCACACACACACGGTCTTCTCTGGGCACAGTTTCCATTCATTTGCTGTGTTTATTGTACTGGAAATACAACACACAATAAACATACATGCAATTTCTACATTTCGATTTTGGCCAAGAATTTCCATACTACTTCATTTTAATGTATATTTAAATGTATGCTTTACTTTCACATTTGGCTAAACAGTAAAAGCAGACATATAATCACTTAGAGAAAAAGAATGCTTCATATATGGATTAGGTTATGGTACCAGTGTAAACAATAAACAATTGCTTGGTTGAGCAAGAAAAATAAGCAGAACAAGAAAAATGTGTGCTCTTCTTCGTTTCACAGCTTTAGGCTGATACACAAGGCCTTGAATCAGACTGTACCTCTAAATTCCACTCCACTGGTTAGCTGATACAGCTAAAGACACCACACTCTTGGGTGAGCCTTGATTGATAAGAGCTTTTAGAAGAAGAACATTAATATTTACATATTCCATGTTCACTTTGCTCTGGGTAAACAAGTTAAAATGGAAAAATAAGCAGCAAAGGGATTTCTCCTGTGGGATTGGC
This sequence comes from Pygocentrus nattereri, assembly GCF_015220715.1. NCBI lineage: Eukaryota > Metazoa > Chordata > Actinopteri > Characiformes > Serrasalmidae > Pygocentrus > Pygocentrus nattereri. The sequence continues at coordinate 30,494,578 of NC_051228.1, read as the reverse complement.
TGGGATTCTTCACGCACCATGGTTTACAAAATTGATGGATCTGTTGGTATAGCTGTGATGCGTCAGTCCACATGGTGAGGAGAATTTCATTGCACCATACTCACTCTCATTCTGTGTTTAGATTCAGATGCCACCGATGCTATCTGAAACGAATAACTGTACAGTAAAGAAATCATACAAAATCCTATATTTTTTCTTCTTCCCTTTTTTCTTGTTATAAACTGTGCTGTTTTTATTAGAAACCTATAAACTCAATCAGTCTGCACTGTAGTTCATTTACACACTGAATAATGAGACTTAGTGTGTAATCAGCCTGGGCCTTTAAGGGGTTAACAGTGACAGTTCTGGAGTTTACACATTAAAATGTGCATTCTTGACTAAAAAACCTTCATTGTTCTGTAATCCAAGCGATGAGATCAAGGGCCCCTTAAATCATGCCTAATATGTCATCTGACAGAGTGGCGTTGAATTTTCTAGAAGTGCAATTCTTTCATTTGAAGTTATTATTGTCTTTGTTCATTTGACAGACAAGACTCATTTTCCAATGTTTCTAAGAGCTTTATATCATATTCCCGTTGGGTTTCAGTCAGGGAGCTTCTTGAGCTTTCAATAGCATTGTATGAAATAATTGTGCATTGTCTATTTTTGACTTTAGTAACATATGCATGAAAAAAATCCCTTCTGTTAGACTCATTTGGACCATTTTCAAGGCAACAAAGTGCTTTCATTTGATCAGTTACAGAGTTCGAACTTTGTTAGATACACTCTTAAAAATAAAGGCTGTAATTATCGGCATATGGTTACAGATTAACTGCTATAGAACCTCTATGTTATGTCGATGTTCTTTAACCTTTTACAGTTGATGCAAATTTGGTATTATGCTATTAATCAATCTTTTCCATTAATATCCACAGTTTCTAAAGGCTGCTGCTGTTTTTACTTGATATATAAAGAACATGATCTAAGAAATATGAGATTTTTATACAGTTTGTTTTTCACAACATGAGTAGGAATATGAAAGTCACACATCAGATGCACTTTGTGGATACTCAGATTAAACAATCAGTAATAAGAGCTTATCAGTCTGATCTGCGCTCTGAATGAGTGTATCTACCAATAGTGTGTATTAGTGCATGTTGTATACAGTGATAGGAAACATGACAGCACACAGAAAGCTCCAGCTCTACATGCTGAAATTGATAAAACTGTATTACTAAAAATCACAACCTCAGAGTTTTTTTTATTTTTACTGCATGAACTAAAAGTGATTCTTCTATAGCTTTTGCTCCAAAGAACACTTTTGGTCCGGGTATTTTAAGTGTGTTGTTGTGAAGATATTTCATTTAAAAATTGTTTCACATTGTCGTCTCTTGACTTTAGCAGCATATTTCCATCAATTTTTATTTTTCTACACAAATTTAAACCTTTAAGAAAATGTGTGGATGCAGCAACACACAGTGTTAAGTATTCCTGCGCCCATGATCTTGATCACACAAGGAAGCCTGTTTTTAATGCAGTGCTGACTGAGGGGTTGAAGGTCATGGTCCATTTGTTGTGTTTTTTGCTTTACTTTTTATGCACAGAGGTTTCCCCACATTCCCTGAATGTTTTGATGACATTATGCACTGACGGAGGTGAAATACCTCGATAAAATCCCTGTTATTGCTTGCTGAGAATCATTAAACTGTTGGATTATTCTTTGATGCCTTTTCGGTGAAGTGCACAGCCTCACACCATTCTTGCTCATTAAGGAAGCAGCTTTTTCTTGATTCTCCTATTATATCCAAGCATGGTTGCATCATCAAAAAATAATATCAGAATGAACACACACCTTTAAAAAATTAATGATGATAAGATAAAACATTACATATCTTGTCTTTGGACTTTTTTTCATTAAAATACAGGTCAGAGTAGATCTGTGAATCTCTTTCTGTTTGTGGTTGCCCCACTTTTTTGAATTTGAGGTTTGCACATTGAAACATTTATTGAAAATGTTTGGTTTTTTTTTTCTTCAAATAATACAATCATTAAATCAATCATGAAAAACATTAACTTCTTATTAAATTATTTAATTATTACATTCTATGGCTTATTGTTCACTACAGGGAGTACAATGCAAACTGGCCAAGCTATTGTTGAGTTATAGAAGTGTGTAATAAAGCTTTGGGTTCAAGCCATTTAAGGGGTTAATCTTCCATGTACTTCCTTCTGTAGATAAACACAAGTATTCAAAATAGGTAGAGTTTCATTTTTAACTTTGAGTGACTTAGCAGAGATACTTCTATGATCTCAGGGCAGAAAACTTTTGTTTGTTTGTTTTTATCGACAACACCAAGTAAACACTGAGACAAGTTTACCAGCATGGAATGCTGATCTTGATCTTTTAATAGACAAAGAGACCTGGGCAATGATATGGCTTTACACCAGTGATTTATCTGTTTGTAATAGAAGTAAGGAATCACAATTTAGATTGCTCCATCGATTACAAATAACACCCTACCTAAGGAACAAGATGGACTTCAGTAAACTTGTTAAATGTGGTAGGAAAGAAGCTTACTTTGTGCATTGCATATGGTTTTCTTTATGTTCCACTAGGACTAATGATAAAAAGTCCTACTCAACTTAGAAATTTGATATGAGCTAAAAATGTAACCCATGAAAGCTCCTTATGGGTATTTCAAACCTGATTATTAAAGGGTAGCAGTAAATGACTGCCTTTGCTGTCTTTGAAAACTACTGCTGAAGTGCATTTCTGATAGCCTCCGACAAGTTTAGACTGGCCAGTGGGATATTATATCCCTTTCATATTTTACACTTAGACCAATGTAAACATATTAGACTAAACACACAATGAAGCAGTGGTGTGATATCTGGCTAATTTCTTGAAATATCTCAAATTTTAAGACTATATTCTCAATTATTTGGGCTGTACACTGTCTTTCACAGTTGGCACCACACCTCCAAACTGACCAACTTAACCTCTAAAAGGCCAGAGCCCTTTCGACAGACCAAAGGTTGTACAACCTTATCTACAACTTAAGAATAGCTCAACCAGTTTGGACTGGCTATATACTAGGAAGCCTTAGTATGTAATAAGCTTTTTCAAGGGTTTTTCAGGGTTATGTCTGGTCTATCTCATAGTTATAATACAAAATAATTTTCATTTACAGGGTTAGTGTTGCATGTTTTGGCCTTTGTGTTCAATGGGTTCTGATATCTCAGAAAGGCATAAACTTCTAGGTTGGCAAGGTGGCAGAGAAATACTGCATCTTAAATTTCACACATTGTGGTAATTAAACTGTCAACAAGTGCCTATAGATAGATGTTTGAGAAATATCCTGCCCCCAAGCTGAGTGATTTTAATTGGTTCTACCACTAATTTGGACTGTCTTTCTGATCATAGAGATATAGATCTGTAGTTCATGTGGTTAGGGAGAGTGCGGTATTTGGGTTTTTTCTAAATAAACAGCCTGAACTCAATAAAAAAGTGGTGTCAAAGGCCGGCTGGCCCCCATCATTCCAGTGGCTGAGCTGCCAATCATAAAGTTAAAAGTACAGTGTGTACTTTTGCTTTTTGACTTGCTTGGCTTCTTCTGTATCTTCTTTCCCTTTGTCTGCATTCTGAGTACAGATGTATACAGGTGATGATATTTAATAGTGTGTTATTAGACATGTAAGCTATAAGAATTTTTATAGAAGATTAAGCTGTGATCTGTGTTCAAGCTTAAAAATCAATAAATAGCCTATACTTTTTGCAAAAAAATAAGGAGGTAAAAAGTCGTTATAGGAACGGTGAATTGTGCCTGGCAAAATTGTTCACATAAACATGTCAAAAAGTGACAGAATTATGAGCGTTGTTTGTCCACATGTATTTCCTTTGTGAGAGCACTGGAGGCATGTGCTGCATTGCTAATTGGGAAGCTGTTGCAGAATAGTGTTGCATCTGATCAATAGCCATTCAGGAGGTAATAGCACAACAGAGGATTGCTGTTCGTCTGAGCCCTTAGCTGGCATGCAGACTTCACAAAGGCAATCTCATATGACACTTCTTATCACATGGCATCACCAGACCAAGATCACAACAAAAGGACTTCTCAGCAAAGAGAAATTTTCTTGATAATACGAAGGAACCAAATATATCAGAGAAGAAGCTGGAGCCGCATCACGTTCCAGTTGTAAAGTAGCATGTTCATACATAGAGCTTTCTTCAAATCCATTTATATGCAAGCAGGAGAAGTGTTATCTACGAACAGAATAACTACCAGTGTTATGCAAATTCTCCCTTGCAGATGCTATTTGGTGCCGATAAAGGCTCTTCAGAGGCTGATAGGAATCAGTGTTGTAGAACAGGTGAATTAGAATGCTTGGTGGCTGGTGTCTGTGCCAAGTTTGGTCTAATCAATTCTTTTCTCCTCCTTCTCTCTCTTTCTCTCTTTCTCCCATCCCTCTTTCCTCTCTCTTTCTCTCTCTCTCTCTCCTTCCATTCCTGCCTCCCTCACTCATTCCTAACTCCCTCCCTCCCTTTCTTGCTCTCCGCGATTCCAGCGGCGGCTACGAAAAACAAAGCGAAAGGTGAGTGGGCTCCTCCATCTTCCCTGCTCCTTGATTAATGGGGGGACACTATTCCCAATAAACTGTGTTGAGATAGCTCCCTTATCTTTGCTACAAGCCTGCCAGACACCACCACTCCCTCTCTTCACACAGACAGAGACCAGGGAGTGGACTGGAATTCACTTCCAAGAGTTTTGCGTGGTCATCCATGCTGTTTATCATTCTCCTTACCCTCTCCTTCTCTTCTTTTCTTTACCTCTCCCTTCCTCCCGTCCCCTTTTTCATGTGCTTCTTCTTACCTCCCCTACCTTCTCTTATTTTTCCTCACCTTATCATGCAAAGATTATTATGCAAATGGGAAAAAATTTTAAAGTATTGTAGCGTGTAGTGCTTTCAAGCTATGCATTCGAATCATATTGCGCTATTGTACTGACGATAAAGGTGGCAATAAGGATCCTTTACATGACAACATAGAAAACCCATATTTGGTTCCCTAAAGAACTATTTTGCGAATGAGACATGTGAAAGTGAGGTTTGAGGTTTTAGGAATCTTTACATTTTATAAAAGCTATAGAAAGAACATTTACATTATGTGAAGATTCTTTAAAGCTTTTAAAGGTTCTTCACACTCTCTTTGAACATGGTTCTCTAGGAAAACAAAAAGGTTCTTCTATGGAATCACTCGAGAAACCCTTTGTGGCACCTTTTATAAAGAGTGTAGCTCTTGTGTTGCAATAGGACAAGGTACTTAATGGTTCCAGACTTGGCCATAGGGTTCTAGGGTTCTTCCTTTTGGTAAAGAATCTTCAAGCTTTACAAAGGTTTTTCACAACTACATGTCTTATGGAGAAATGTTCTTCTAGGAAACAAAAATGGTTCTTCTATGTCAATGCTCCAAATAACTCTTTTCTGCACCTTTACTTTTATAAGTGTAGGTCTCCATGAGGTAAGTGTGAAGTTGGCATTGTTCAGTACAGCAAACTCTCTCCTTGAAAGCTGAAGGCTGAGAAACATGCCTGTCAAACCCTTGAGTGGTCCCACTGTGGAACAAGAGAGCCGCACGTTTCTGAAAGTGGAGGAAGACAGTGCATTTCTGAGTGCAGAAAAAGGAAAGTGTAGAGAAAAGGAGAGATGCTGAGAATTTCTTTCACTCTTGGGGAAGAAGTACTGCTTTGATCTAATAAGTGAAGCCTGTGATGCAGATGAGAGGGTTCTGAGTGTGTCCTGATAACTAGGTGATGCGGGATTTCACACATACATCCAGATACATGGTTTCTCAAGGTTAGCTGTTCTATGAGTGATATTTACTGTGAATCTGATGAAATTGGAACTTGGAAAGTTCAGCCTTAAAAATGTAGGTTTCTGCATTGTTCTTGGCTTGAATGTACAGTTCTAGGGAAAATTTGAATTGGTATTCAACTTTTGCATTATGTCGAGATTATTTTAACTTTAAAAAAAGGTTCTTCACACACACACATCTCATTTATAAATAGTTTATGTAAAGTGGTGGTTCTCAGTCTCGTCCTCAGGGATCCCCAGATGTTGGGAGTTGGGATTGAGTAAGAATGTAGACTGTCTGGGTGGTCCCTGTGGACCAGTTTTAAGAACCATCCTTTGAAAGAATCTTTAGGCAAAAAAAATGGTTCTTCTCTGGTATCGCTCCAATAGAAAAAGGTCTAGTTATTCCCTCAGAATGCTTATTTTCTATTACAATGTAAGTAAAATATTGTTGAAAAACATGTCTCTAATCTCAGTGTCATGAAAGTAGATTACAATATTCAAATTCACTGTCTGAAAATTAGATTTGAGGGTAAAAGTGATATTGTAAAGCTAAACTGTAGGTAATATGTGCTAAATTTGTTAGCACATAAATGACATTGAATTGGAGTGCTGCACAGAAATGAAGTAATTTTCACAGGGACACAAGACAGATTCAGTTTCATCAAAAAGCTAATCTCAGAAAAATACAAAACACTTTATGAGGAGGTTCTTGCTTTGAAGTGTTCCTCACACTCATGCATGTCATTCACACAACTGTTTTTTTTTTGTTTGTTTGGGTTTTTTAATGAAATTACCCATTTAAAGGTTCTTTAAGCAAGCAAAAGGCATTAGCTTTTTGTTTGCTTAAAGGCATAGCTCTTCTACAGCATTGCTCCAAAGAACCTGTTTTGGCACCTGTATTTGCTTTGCCAAAAAAAAAAAACTAACCCTGGAATGATATTTTCAGCAAAATCATTTTATATCAGCGGTATTTTTTTTTCATCTGTGGTATTTGTCTTTGTTTTTCAATAAAAATAAAGAGCTATGTCATTTAAAGTTTGTTTAGATCCTTGTAAATTGACCTTATCGAGCGAGCTGACCAACATATGCTTGCTATCTGGAGTACAGTGCAAAGAAAATCCTTTCATTGGTATACAGGTCTTTCACTAGACCTTTATATTATGAGTAGGTCCTATAAAATTTATCTGTAGCATTGTCAGTATTAGAAAAGTGTTGAAGCAGAGTTTTCTCAGATCAGTTGTGGAGAGCTACAGAAGTACAGACTTGTTGCAGAAAGAGTGAAATGGGATTTGAGTAATTGGGCCTAGTATTGGGCCTAGTTTTATCTGCTCATGATAACTTGAGCATTGCATGTTGATAGTCTGGCTTAAAAAAGTGGTCACCAACTGGCCTTCTGTTATATCCCCTGAGAGTTTCATTCAACCTACATCTAACATGGCATCCTCCTCCTCTAAATACCCAACACCAATGCATTTGATCCAGCCAATCAAGAATCTCTAAAATAATTAATAATTAATAATAATGAGGACCAGAGGTGTCTTGAAAATAGACTCTGGAAGGTAGGACTGCATGACGGTAGATCTCCAGGTCCAGAGTTGGTGATGTATGGACTGAAAGATCCTGTTTACAGTCTTGTGTGCTGCACCTGGCTCAGTAATAAGATTTAACAGTAGATTATATTGTGAACATGTTTCCCTGATGATTCTATGTTGTTTTGTAACAGCTTGGCTACATAGACCATAAAAACCGCTGCAGAAGCAATGCCATTTTTAATTTGGTCCAGACAGATTTCTAAACATGTATTATTCATCCAGGACTTCAAGTTCGATCTCCAGTTTTCCACAATGGACCTTTTTATTGATATCTACAAAGTGAGTCATTTGACACTGACCAGATTGTGTGCAGTTTAGCTCTGGTAAACATCCTCACTGGGACTTTAAAGGCAAACTATGATCCTGCAGTGGCTGTTTATCCTCAAATTAAACGGAGACAGATAACTTTGCAGGGCTATCCTGCCCCTGCTACAGTGAACCGTGTCCAGTGCAATGCATCTCTTATGATGATATGGGAAATCCATGGCTCTGGTAATGAGTAAGGCGGTGGCTTGTAGATCACTGAGCCAAAGAGGCGTCCCCTCATCTCACTTGCAGTCTAATAAAGATATTGGCATCATGCTCTCAGCTCCGTATTTATATCGATCCTCCAAATGGAGGCGTGCGTTTTCTGTTTGGTAACCGTAGAAACAGAACCAAAAAAGAAATATCGCTTCTTATTTTCACTTGGCCTCAAGTCTCTGGATACTGGCACCGAGTCGCGTAGAGCAGAAGCTTTTTTTTTTTTGCCACAACTTGTAAACAACATGTAACTGGAAATGTGTTGTGTACAAACAAACACTACTGCTTTTTGGTTGCCGTTACTTTAGTAACAAATCTACATAGAGTTCTGTGCAAAGGTCAGAGATCACCTTTTGGCTACTTCATTTTCCATTCAAAATGGTCATTAAGTACACTTTATTTTTTAAGCACCAGAAAAAAAACAGGAAAAATATATTTAACAGAATATTAGACAGAATTTTTCAACACTAAGTATAATATATAATCTATCAGTATTTAATTGGTCCACTCATAACTTTGGTGCACTTTACTGCCACTTTTGCTCCACCAGACCTTAACGATATGAGAAGAGGAAGTTGACAAAAGAAGACATTTTTCACTAGAACATTGAAAGTGGACATTGGAATTGCTTGAATTGTCCAAGGACTCTTATTGCTATAGTATAATGTATTTGCCCAGGTGAAAGAGAATCAAAGCACAGGTGTTTCTGTCCTTCCTTCCACTGTGAGAAGTCAATTCCATCCTGTGGCTCTGATAGGATGTGCAGCAGTTACTGAGAATTTTACTGAGAAAAGGAAATAGACAAAAAAGAAAAACATTTGCAGATCAAACAAAGAAGCTGCTGGTGTTCTCAGAATAATGGACTGACCACCATATTCACACCTTAACATCACTGTGTATGGGATTACTTGGATTGTGAAAATAAGAAAATACAACCAACTTCTAAGACTGAATTTTTCCAGATGAATCGGATGAAATTGAAACTTGGAATGTTCAGCCTTAAAAATGTAGGTTTCTGCATTGTTCTTGGCTTGAATGTACAGTTCTAGGGGAAATTTGAATTGGTATTAAAGTTTTGCATTATGTGGAGATTCTTTTAACTTTAAAAAAGGTTCTTCACACTCTCAGGTTCTCAAACTGGTCCTCATGGATCCCCAGATGTTGGGAGTGGAGATTGAATAAGAATGTGGACTGTCTGGGTGGTCCCTGTGGACCAGTTTTAAGAACCATCCTTCGAAAGGATCTTTAGGCAAAAAAAAAGTGGTTCTTCTGTGTTATCAGCCCAAAGTGTAGAAAAATATCCCATCAGATTTCTGAAAAATGTAGGAGGTTTGATATGATGACATATGAAAGATCCCTGATAATTCAAGCTTCATTGTGTCAGAGAACTGATCAGATTTTGTTCCTGACATTTATCTGCTGTTATGCTAAAGCTAAACTCTCAGTTTATGATCTCTCTCTCCTTTTTCCCCTTTATTACAATCGTGTGTCCTTCATACCACCGCTATAAAATTTCATTGCTACTGTTTCCCACATTGTTACACACTGAATCAACAGGACACTAATCTCAAGTTGAAGAGTTTGAGATTTATGGAGAAAACTTTGCTGGAGTCATAAACCTGTGGCCTCTTTGCCCTTGGAAGAATAAAGGCATGAGAATTCTGTACACACTTTACAGGCAGACACATACAGCTACATTTGTGCCCTCATAGTCGCACGCACCGTCTGCCACTCATGTTTACTCCACTTCCCCTTGCTGACTTCAGGGTGTTTTGCAGGACTAAGATTCGGAATGCACTTGGCTTCAGTTTGACTTCAATGCACCCAGGCATTCGCTTGAGCTCAGACAACAATATATCACCTGCATTTTGGAAGTGAAGTGGTCGAGTGTTAGATGAAAAGTGGGCTCAGCGTGTGAGTCAACGTTGGTGCTAAAGTAATCCCGACCACCTGCACCTACTCTGAGCATGAATAATGCATTCTCATTCAATAAGCAGTCACACCACAGGCAGCCGGTTTATCTGTGTGTTGTCTTTGTTTGTGAGAGGTGTGTGTGTTTGTGCATGTATGTGTGTGTTTGTGCATGTGTGTGTGTGTTTGCATGCTGATGCATAGTAAAGTAAGACTTGGCTTCTTCACACTTGTGTGTGGAGGCATTGTTTAAGATTCTTTACAGCCAATTTGGACGATTTTTATTAGCCTCCTTTTTTACCCAAAGCATTTCAGTTTCTTAAATAAAAGTCAGTTGTCTATTGAAATATCATGAATTAAATACAGTGCTACACTGAAAATGAGAAGCAAGTGGGTTATTTTGCACAATAATTCATGTACACAGTACAATGCAAAAGTCAGATACCCCCAAAAGTCAAAACGGCACAGTAAATTTTGCAGCATCAGGAAAAAAAATAAATAAAACTTGGTGTTTTCTGTGTCCATTGCTTCACTTTATTACAGCTTCCGTTCTTTTCAAGAGACTTGCTTTCAGTGTTTTACTGAAATCTGCAGGGATGTTTTTCTACTCTTCAGAAGTTCAGTCCTAGAAGTTGGTTGCATTTTCTATTTTTCACAATTTCCTTTTCTCACTAACAGCTTCTTTAAGGCTACACATCCTTTCAGACGCATAGTGTTGAGTTGTCTTCTCACAGTAAAAGGATAGACAGTAACACCTGTGGTTTGACTGCTCACCTGTGCAACCAAATCACACAAAACCACTAATAATTTTAATGCTACATTCGCCTACCTCTGTAACCTGACTACGCTGTAAGTTACTCTGTTCAGTCGTAGGGAAAAAGGTACTGATCTATCACTGGGATGATATTCTCAAGGGTATATCTTCAGTATCTTTAGTCAGGGAACATAATTGAACCTAATTTGCTGCAGTTATATTTTCTAAGTTTCATTGACTCCACACACCCCGTTTTCACTCTGTTTTAAAACATTAAATTATGAATAGGTATAAATATGCACCTCCACCCTGAGAAAAACATATTCAACGTACACAATTGTTACCCTAAACCCACTGTTGTACTTTTCAGGGTACATTTACAATGTTTGGACCTTGATAAATGAAGAATGAACCTGTACAGTGCTTTTTTTTTCTGACAGTGTGTAAGCGTAGCATAACTGCAATCCAGATGCAATGTTTTTCAGATCTAATTTTTATGATCTCTCAAAGATTTTAAGCAGTGTTTTTCCGATTGTGAAAGTTTTGGTGGTCTGCCAGGTTTTAGGAGTCCCATTTTCTCTATATGTTAATAAATTGAACTCTTAATTTAAACAGATTTTAACTTTTAATAATTCAGCTCCAGTTTTCATCCCATTTTCTTTTGACTTTCCATTTATTTACGCAAGTGGATGATTTATGTCTGATTTCTTCAGAAATAACTTCAGAAAAATGAATAACTTACTGGTGCTTTGGACTAGTAATTGAATAAATGAATGGTGCTCTCTGACTTTGCTTCAGTGTTTTAGTATTGTGTATCAGCAGCATTCAAACACAGTGTGCATAGACACACCGGCCAAAATAAAAAACATCATTATTTGAATGGTGATGGAGTGTTTGAAGCAAAAATCTGTCAATTTTGATCTAAGCCTATTCTGATCAGGCATCTCTAGGGAGTGCACATGTGCATTTGTCTTTCCGTTTTTCAGTCTGTGTGTGTGTGTGTGTGTGTGTGTGTGTGTGTGTGTGTGTGTGTGTGTGGTGTGCGCTTTCTTGCTGACACGTCATCCAAGTTGGGCTGGGCTATTTTCAGCTTTATCTCGGTTCCCTTTGCTCCTCCCCATATCATGAAATGACAGCCAGACTTGCTACAATTAACAAACTGCTCAATTCTGATGTTTGTTTACAGTGGCAGGAACAGCTGTGCACTGCTCTAATTGTGCAAATGAGAGTGGAACTGCTGATGCCAGGTTATTTGTTGTTTTGAAATTAATTAGATTTCGCTAAATCAGAAATTACAGTGTATTTTGGAAAGTGTGTGTCCTGCCTTGTGTCTGCAAGTAGCATGTAGTTCTCCCTGTGTGTAATTAAATTTGTTCACAGAACAAGCTCCAGCAAATCATTACACTCTCCGTCTTTGCCTGTTCCCACTAAACTCATGCATTATGGGAAAACTCTTAACCAGGCAACATTCCAGATGTTGCCAATTAAGAACCTCTAATAAAATGCTTGTATGGCATACGCAGTGATAATTATCCTTGTGAATGTTATCTGCATGTTCATTTGTCAGTTCCTTTCTCTAGAATTGTTTTGTCAGATTGCCTGCTGGTCAGTTCAGCTCCATTTTGGTGGCCCACAGTGTCAGCAGTGTAGCATGTTTTCTGCAGATGACAATGTGGACACCGAACACAACAATGTTCCATTTCGCTCATAAAGAGGGGGCACAGTATATATGAATGGGTCTCCTTCACAAAATACCACTTTTCTAAAATTAGCTATACCTAATATTAATTGTGGGCAAATAAATAAATCTAGCTGTGATTAGCAAGACACACACTTGCACACTTTTTGGCAGAGTAGAGGCTAGGCACCATGGTCTGGCTAAAGGCTTCTCTAGTTTTGCTACATTTAGAGCTTAGTCAAGGTCCGTATGGGTAGGGCTCTGGTACTGGGGTAGTTAGTAAAAAAAGATAACAATCTGTCAATATGTAAGTAGGTACTCATGATGGAAAACATAACAATTCAGAACTTTTTCTAATCAGAAATTTCTAATCAGTACTCTGTATCAAATTATCTAGACTGGTGGATAATTTTGCTTGTTTCAAGTTTTATTACTTAAAACAAGCCAAATTATCTGCCAGTATAGTGAGATCATTTCACAAAAAAGTTTCACTAAAATTTCTTCTAAAAAGGTCTGTGCATCTTATAATCTAAACATTCTTAAAAGCATGTTATGCAGTGTAGGTGGTTGTGCCACTCAGGAGCCTTGAGCATTAACTAAATCCAGGGAGATTCCTGTCTTTTGCCAGAACCATGCATCCATCCATTTTCCAAGCCGCTTCTCCGTCATTGTCGCGGGGGGGTGCTGGAGCCTATCCCAGCAGTCATCAGGCGGAAGGCAGGATACACCCTGGACAGGTCACCAATCCATCGCAGGGCAAAGTCATTATATCTACCCCGGAATTCATTTGAATTGAATTTACAACTATTTGTCACTGTGTTTGCACACTGTGAAATTAGACCTCTGCGTTTAACCCATCTGTGCAGTGAAACACCCACACACATCCACACTAGTGAGCACACACACTAGGGGGCAGTGAGCACACTTGCCCGGAGCAGTGGGCAGCCCTATCCACGGCGCCCAGGGAGCAACTGGGGGTTAGGTGCCTTGCTCAAGGGCACTTCAGTCATGGACTATCAGCCAAGGGGATTGAACCAGTGACCTTCCAGTCACAGGGCTGGATCCCTAACCTCCAGCCCATGACTGCCCCCAGCAATGGCGACTACCACTAGCAATGCAGTGTTTTTGTCTTTATCATTTTCAAGATGGTCCACTGGCAGTTAAGCTTAGATTTAGACAAAATGCTGCTTTGTTGTTGTGCACAGTCCAGTTTACTTATTCTGTCTCATTTCGCAGTTTTTATTCTTCTTCCTTTCGACAAGATTTCCTTTTTGTTTTAAAAGGTGATACAAATCTTTACTATGAATGCCATACAAAACAACACAAAATGAAGCTATGCCTTTGAAATAAGTTAGGGTTAGGGTTAGGGTTAGGCTTAGCTAGCTTGCTAAGAAATGTTGATCCTACAGTGTCCGAGGACTCCATTGACAGTGGTGATTTGGGGTTTTTGGCTCAAATGCTAGAGTAGGGTAAACCATCACGTTGTGCAGTTTAGATGCAATATTGTTTTTATTTGTAAGCTTCTATTTGTTGCAGAATAAACAGACTGCTAGTAGATACCACACTCCTCTCTGGGCGAGCTTCATTAGCAGAGGTGGACGAAGTACACAAATCATGTACTTGAGTTAAAGTAGAGATACCCAGTAGAAATCCTTACTCTAGATCTCAACTTGAGTAAAAGTACAAAAGTATTTGCCTTCAAATAGACTATCGAACATAAAAGTACTAAAAGAGTAATTCTGGCTCTGATCTGGTCCTGTTATCATTTTTATAACAAGACGCTTCATGAACTCATTTCAGGTGAAAGTCCTCCAGCGTCTCTCTTGGTAAACCAGTCTTTTACTAGAATGTCATTAATTAGTGACGCTGACTCTATTAAAATGATCATAAGCACAAAACACTGAAGGTAAACAGTTTCCATCAGGGAGAACCGAGTGGCTCTGAAACCACATTTACAAACAAGCAAAGTTTCAGTTTAAGATTACTTTGTAAATTAGTTACAAGTTGAATAAAAACTGGCTTTAAACTCAGGATCACAAATAAGTTTTCCTTTACTGTATTGATCTGTAGGTCTCTGCTCATAAACATAAACTAACCTAAACTAATTTACTATAGTATGAAAGTGTTTGTATGAATTCAGAGAAAAAGAAACGCGCCAGTCACGACTGTATATGTGGACATATTTCTATATTGTGGTCTATTTACAGAAAGTTAGGTTAGTTCATCATTTTGGTGACGTATGTGCTCCCAAAGTTTTACACTGCTGCCTTGATGTTGAACCGTGTGCTTCACTGGGTCAGTATGATGCTTTGTGGTTCTTTTGTTTTGACATGTTACATTTTTATACACACAAAAATCAAAAGGAACATCAGATTTCTCAAAATGTAGTGGAGTAAAAAGTCAGATATTTGACTTTGAAAGGTAGTGGAGTGAAAGTAAAAAGTCGTACAAAATGGAAAAGCTTAAAAAGTAAAGTACAGATACATGAAAAAAAACTACTTAAAGTACAGTAACGAATTAAATTTACTTAGTTACTGTCCACCACTGTTCATTAGCAGTGATAATTCCGCTTGTCTTTAACGAGAGAATGTGCCTCGGTATCAGCTGCCAAGAAACCAGCTCAGACAAGCATGCGTTACTTGTTGGTTTATGTTGGCCGGTGCTGGTTTAGCTGGTCACCCATCATGATCATGCTGTTAAACTGACATACCAGCATCCAAAATACAGCATATTGTCTGTTTAATTGGAGCTCAGCAGCTGTACTTTGCACTGTGTGAAAATTCTGCAATGACTGGACCAATAGAAATTATCCAAAATTGCTTTGAATAAAATCTCTTTACACTAACTTACATTAAAAGTAAAGAATGTTTTTGTCCTCTCTGGAAAGGTACCGTTTTGGAGACTTGTTTTTTCTTTGGACAGGGACATCACCTCAATTTCTACAGACCAGCATACCAGTATCCAAAACACAACACAATATACTGGCTTTGCCGGTGACCAGCTCTGCTGGTCTGTGCTGGTTTTTCTACCAGGGTGTGGTTGTAAAATGTTATTTCTAAAGCTCCTGCTGCTCCATAGTGACGTAGTTTTGGGAATGAACATTTACAGCTAGCTATGCTTTGCAGGACACCTTACAAGACAGGTGGAGCCTAAGCACAGTAGTCTGGCTAATCTATGCTTGGCTAGTCTTATTACATTTAAAATATATATGTATATGAGTGCTTATGCGTTTTATTATGAATGTGCCATTGTTAATGCTCACATATGAGTTTCTCAAATTGCCAGGGTTAGCTCTGATTGGTTAGGGTTAATGGAGGGTTAGGGTTAGTTAGCATTAATGGAGAGTATAGTAAACATCCATACTGTATATTGTAGAGCTAGTGTGTTTGCTGTTTTTCTTCATTTGCTGCAGAGTCAAAAATAAAAAGCAGCTATTTGCAGAGCTTTAAAGGGAAACTGATATCACACAGCAGGTTCGTCCCTCTCAAAAATTGGAAAAAAAGATGGGGGAGCTTTATTAGCAGTAATAATTCAGCCTTTTATTTAAAGGGAGCAAGTGGCTTTGTATCAGCCTGCATAACAGTCAAGCCGATTTCGTTATTAAAGGCCCAGCAGCTCCTTGTTGTCTCCGTCCTCATCTTCTGTGTGTGTCCTCTCATTGCAGAGAACCCCGCCGTTCTAATTAACAACCCGACCAATGCCCCCATCCCAGAGATGGGCCGTCTCTGCTGGGGAAAAAATGATCAAGGACAGGTAGCCCTCGTTGCCCACAGCTACCCCCCATCTGCCACCTCCAATCCATAGAAGGTCGCCTTGTGGTGCTTCATAGTGTTTCGGGGCACCTTGCTGCGATGAGGAAGAAAGTTATTAAGCTCACATTGACTCATGCCAATTTGGTTCTTCCTTGCTGACATCTCGAATGAGCCATCCGAGGAGGAGGCTCATGTAGGTGTCTGGAAGTGTATTTGTTGGGGCCGTGGGGGGCAGATGGGACAGATTACCCATGTGCCATATGTTTATCCTCTGCAGGCCTGGAACACCGTGCCTGAACATCTGGCCACACACAGTCTGGCATGAGGCTGGCAGCTCTGGCACTCCTGAGGCCATGTTTCCACCCACGGGTGCTCACATCTGAGACTCTTCCGCACATGCTGACCTGGCTAACAGACAGGGCTGAAGTTAAATAAAATGTAGAGGTTGATTTTATGTTAAAGAAAAGGTCCAGCATTCTTCAGTGCAGTCTCTATCTGCCACATTTGTAGCATATGGTCGATTACCACAGATAACATGTTGCTTCAGATTCCACTTATAATTGAAGCCAAGAGGATGGTGTTTAAATATACACCAATACAAAATGAACTAATTCCAATACAGTTATATTATTATTATTATTATTATTATTATTATCATTTTACTGAACAACTATTGTTTTAGTATATTATTACATAGTTATATTTTTATATATCATGATAATTATTATTATTATTATTATTATTATTATTCAGCAAAATGTGAAGGTTATATTTAAACTCTGTAACATCCAAAATTCCATGATGTACAACTATCAAAAGTTACATGATCTGTCTTTGATAGAACAGTAGCACATGAAGTTTGGCTGGGAAAGACTCCTAATGTTCACCTCTGTGAACATGAATAAAACCGTCACTATGGACAAGAGCATCTGCCAAATATCATAAATTTAATGTAATATAAATGCAAAAGAGTTTTGTCTGTCAACAGAATGTCAGTCATTATAACTAATTAGCAATCTATTAGAGATGTGCATTGTGACTAATTGTGATATTGGAATACCTGTAGGGGTTGAAAAACAGATGTAAAGAAACCTTCAAAAAAAACTGATTTTGCCTGAAATTAATGTAGGGCTGTAGGCACACCTTTTAGATGACAACACTGGTGCTGCACAAAAATGAACATCACACAAAGCAATATGATTCAATTCATATTTTATTATTCAAAAATAGCTGAAGGGAAACTGGAAGGATTCTGTGTCGGATGAGTAATGTGACAGAGGCTGCCTCAGATCAGCTAATGAGCTACAGCTCACTGGTATGGCATCACTGGACACTGATGGAGACTTGAAGCAACTTTTTTGTTTAGTATATGGGTCATTCCACTAGAATGGTTCAAATTGGACTTTGACATTTTCAAATTTTTTGCTTAAATGTATCATTGATATACCTCACAGTCAAACATGTAACGGGGTTGAGTGTGACGGGGTTGTGATTTTTGCACAAAATGGCCGCTGCTCTACATACTGTATACCAGAGAGAGAGCACATGGCATGCATGAGATTCCGAATTAGCATATAGTTTTGAAATAAAAAAAACTTTTTTTATAAGTAATAGTTTTCTATCTTTTTTTCATGTGACGGTGTTGAGTCACTGAGTTTGGCGACCACAATATCACAAGATAAATGACCAAAATTAAATAAAAGAAGGAAGCCACTTGCCTGTCTTTGCTGTCCTGTTGTCCAAAAGACTTGAGTGATGTCACTTCTTGATGTATATGGATCATATGGATCATACCATTGTTTTTGTGGGGGAGATTCATTTGTGTTACGGGGTTGAGGGGTTACTTAGGTACAGAACTAAATAATGTGATTTTAATAAATAATTATCAATTAATTTTGAAAAATAATATCACAAACAATTAAACACAGACAGTTGTTTAGGTTGACATCAAAATATATGGACTTTTTTATAGTTGTATTTGGTATATTCTAAGTATACTTTCGTTGAAGGCCATGAGGGACATGACAAAATAGGTGGTGTCAGCAAAAATAAATAAATAAACAAAGTTCTCATAAAAAGATCAAATAAAAAAAAAATACACTGTATTAAAGGAGATATTTCAATGTATGTGTAAAGCTGTTAAAATATAGATTTTTGTGACCCAGTAGATAAAATACACCTAAAGAGGAGATGAGGACTCAAAATGTGCCATTTCCATGGAATGACCCATATATATATATATATATATAAAAGTTGTACTATCTCTGCCTTATCCTTGCATCCATGGATAGTACCTATTATAAGGCATTTCAGAGTAGCAAATTTTAGCATATATACCCACAAAAATGTGCCAAACCCCCATGTTTTACAGTTCTGATAATAATCTTTTAAATTCTTATGAAGAAATGAAACAAATAATCAAATACTTCAATTGGTATTGATTTAATGCACATCTGTCTATCTATCTGTCTATCTATCTAGCATTTATTGAGTTTCATAGTTTGGTATATGATACTGTCTTATGCGTTGTTTAGACATCTGAATTTTGAGCTTCCTTTGTTCCTGTCTTATCGCAACAGTTCTCACATGGCAGGACAACTCTGTCTGGGCCCAGGAAGGAAAAGCATGCTCTTCTGTTAGCGTCGAGCCTTATCAGCCCAGTCCTGCCCTTGGTACATGAAGTACCTGATCCGGCTCTCCGATACTGCTCATTCAGCCACTCTGATGAATAAACAACGCGCTCGCCTCGTATTAGCAGATCGCTACCGATAAACTACACAGATGCGAAAGATGAGCCTGTCTTGTATTTTGCGTGTGTGTGTTTCAATGATTGTGAATGTGTAAATGTGTACAAGCACATGTGTGCGTGCTTATGGCCAGGCTAAAGGTCAGAAGCTTGTCTTCCTCCGGGCAGTGTGCAGGGTCTTGGAGAGCTACAGAACCCTGCTAAAGGTCAGCTTGTTGTGGCTTCTCTCTCTGAAAGGTTACAGCAGTGTGTGCAGGCTCCAGAACGCGGGCCTGCAGCTCTCTCCCACACACACACACACACACACACACACACCACTCTACAGCTTCTTGAAGGAATACAGCTGAGTGGAGTAAACAGAATGCCTGAAACAAACTGTGTTGGAAAGTCATTTGGAGGTCACCTGGCAAAATTGTGTGTGCAAAAGGGCTATTGACCTGCAGGGCCTGTATTATGATTTTTTTTTTTAAGAAGAGTTTGTAAACAGTTTTAAAGCATAACATTCATTTCTTGGTGTATATATAGAAATTAAAAACACAAACAACCATATTTACGTACATGCTACATACCCAAATATATTCAGACGGTCATTCTAACAAGTCAATTCAGTTACTTTAAGGTGCACCTATTGCTGATATTGCAGTGAGTTGTGTATGCAGCAACAAGGCATTATCAATAGAATGGGATGCTCTATAGCAGCTGCTCATAAGCCTAAGGTCTCTGTATTCAATGCCAAATGTCAGGTAGAAGGGTATAAAGCCCACACCAGGATTGGGCTGTGAAGCAGTGGAATTGTGTTCTCTGAAGTGATGGAACTCCATCCAGTATATCTGGGATGAGCTGTAGTGTTTGTGAACCATCCAGGATCATTACCTGACCTCACCAGTGCTCTTGTGACTGAGCACAAGCGAATCTTCACAGCAATGTTCCAACTTTCCCAGAAGAGTAAAGGCTGTTACTGCAGTAAATAGAGATCAACTCTTGATTAATACCTTTAATTTCAAAAGAAACGCTGGATGGGAAGGTGTCTGCAAAGATTTGGACATATAGAGTATCTGCCCAATTTTTGCCCAACAACAAATTATTGACATGTAGGTTAAAAGGCATCTTTCAGTCTGGACTGCTTTTTGAATGAGGCACAATTCAGTTCAGCCAATCAGATCACAGCCTGTTTCATCCTAAGGGATAAAGAGGGGCTGGAGAGGCGGGAAAAAGGTCAGGTATAAATGAGTAATGGCTGTTATAACACTACGCTTATGTCATGCAAATGTATCTATTTGATTCTTTTTCTCCCCTTATTTTTGATGTTTCTCTCCTTATGTGCAAGCTGCGTTGAGTGAAAATGCATGACAGTGCAATGCAATTAGTAAAATTCAAAGTGTCAAAGAACTGATAACTGATTGCATGGAGTAGCAACTCACCCGTTTTTTTTCTGTAGTGAGGAGTGAGAACTATGGATATCACGGTAAAGTGAGAGTTTGGTGAAAGATGAGATTACTTATCATTGCCTTCACCTCAAATGTAGTTAAGCTAAGATAAGTATGCTGTCTGAAGTTTGCTTCTTCTGTTTCACACCAGAGCTATGAGGCTAAAGTAGCTAACAGGCAATTCTTCCAAGTGGTGATTACTGCTGTTAGTGCTAGTGCTATGTTTAGTATGCCACATACTTTTGTCCATTTTTATAGATAACAGTGTCACTTATTGTCTGTTTGTAAGCTGATATTGTTTGTGATGATTAACACATGCATGATGCTAATTACTGAACTATACATTTCCATTATTTGTTAGCTAACTCGTGGCACCAGTGCGAAACAATTATCAAATCAAAGCAAATGTTTTGACACTCTTGGCTGAGTGTCTATATTAATATAGGGGACTTTAGATGTTTCATCAGTCCATCACTTTGAAATGTTACCAAGTTTATACACTGATACACATTAATTAAGAGTTCAAATCTTATGGTTTTCATCACTCTTTTCTCCTTCTCACTGTCTTTGTCTTGCCATTCCTCCACCTCCTCTTGCCATTCCTCCATTCCTCCACCCTCACACACTCATTCCCTCTCACTGTCTCTCTCTCCCCACTGTGGGACAGTTGTTGAGGATGCAGGGAAGAGGGAAGCTAATTTTACACTTGGAGCTGAGAGACAGAGAAAGAGAGGGAGGGAGGAAGAGACAGCAGGTGATGGACAGGAAGGCATGGAGCAAAAGGTGGATGGAGAGAGAGAGACAGAGAGAAAGAGAAGCAGAGGTAAAAGGGAGGTTACGGCCCACATCAGACAGCAGCAGTCCCTGGGGGGGCGCATCTCAATCAGGCTGGCCTGGCCAGAGGGAAGGATGGTAGGACTCACTTCACTGCTCAATTAAGCAAACACTGGAACATGCCGGTCCTAATCAAATCACCGCAATGCGCCTGGTCTCCAAGGAGCAGTGTGACAGCACCAACAGGAGGACAGGACCATTGCAAATTCTTCTCGTTTGCTTCTCAAGAATGCTATACATACGCAAGGCCATATGTAGAGGAAACATCAGCAGGGGGTACAAGTCGGTCATCCAGATAATGCCAAAAAAGGCTTTCCATTTTCTCCAGCTGGGACTGAGAAAAAGCTTTTATTCCAGCCTCCGGAGCAGTGGTGATGTAGAGCTTTTATTCTGCTCTTTTGAACAATGTCACAATAATAGGCACAGGCAAATTAGAACAGTAAGTCTAATGTGGTGTATTAAGTTTGTGATCAGTCACGGACCACAAAGCACGGCCTTTAATGCCCCCGCTGTTCGCCACTCCATTATTCCATCTCTGGAGTAACTCAGTGCGATACTTAATTGCTTTCCTCCAGCGGCTCAAAGCAGAGTAAATTTCTACTTCATTACGACAGCCGTCCGCAGCGTTGATTACTCCGGGCAGTTCTGGAGTAAGTTGAGGATCAGCTTGGCCGTTCTTGAAGCCTTTTAAAGTGGACAAAGCATAGGCCCACAAAAGTAAAGAGCAATAATGAGGTTTGACTGTATTGCCCTGTATAGAAGACGTCACTGCGTGACAACATGACATTTATGGGTTTAAGCTTTAGAGGTTGCAGTTTGCACCAGGAATAATGACGGCACTCTTTGCTGAGAAAATCAGCTTCTGTAAGAAGAAGAGGAGAAATGATTTGAAGTTGTCATTGTTGATACAAAACCTGAATGGAATGTAAATGTAATTCATTTTGTAACTATGTAATTACCCCCTGGGGTCCATCACTGCATCCATCATTGTCCATAATTGTCTATCATTTGCATTCATTTCAATAGTGGGTTATTTATGCTTTTGCAAAATATAAGTTCTGAGAAAAAATAACATATTTTGGTGCAAATTAAAGATAAATTCTATGCAATTACACAGTTGTGTAAGGCCAGTCAAATGTATAGCAAAATGATAATCACAACAGGTGTCTGAGGGTTAAGGCAAGACACTGCAGGTCAGTAGGGTAAATATCCCAGGGTAGACATACTGATATTCTTAAACTTATTATCAGCAATGTTAAGGTTGGGGTTAGGTTTAGGAATAGGTATAAATTTTGTCTTGAGTATAGGTTTAGGATTAGGTGTAGGTTTTGCCTTGAGGTTATGAGTTAGGGACACATTTAATAGAATATTTCACATGCAACCTCAAGGTCAATTGAATTTAATAGATATTTGGTTTAAAGTTAGTTATAGATAGACTGCAAAAGCATCTGCAAAGCATCTGCAGACCATCCAGATAAAGTGTTCTCAAAAAAGTACATTTAGATATGCAAACGAGACATCTATTAAATGTCATTGTGAAGACAGATTACAATGAATTTTTGACATAGCAGATTACTGAAATCTCATTGCTTTATGTGTCAATCAAGAAAACACTATATACAGCTATTATAAACATATTTCAGGCCATTCTTATAACAAAAATGTAAATCCAGACAGGAGCAATATGGGCTGTAATATCCTTCAGACTAAAAAACTGAATTTGAGGTAAACAGTTTTAGGAATTGGCCTCAAAAGTGCATCTCAAAGAACAAGCACAATTTGTGTAGATGCCAACATTGGCAAGTAAAATATTCTAATTTAGAATATCAAGATTGCTTTAGCTTCTCTGTGGTACATAACATGCATTGTCTGGAGTATTGGCCTTCATTAAAAGTCACTTTTGAAACTTTTGGGGAAAATACACTGTGAGGGGATAAATGAAAAAACAGTGAAATCAATGTGGTTTTGTTTAGTTTTAACATTTTTACAGGTTAATAAATGGCATGTTATAGATGCCGTTTATCCATAAATCTGAAAATGACTGAGGGGACCAAAATCGCAATTTCTGCCTGTAGTTTCTTAGAAATCCATATTTATGAATACCTAGCAGTTAAAGCAGCACTATATAACTCTGGAGCACAATTGTTTAAACTCAACAGCAAAATAAATACACCTCTTCATTCAGTGCTCCTTCAGAAGCTCCATCCCCCAAATTCATGGACATCATGTAACGTGTCATGTTGAATCTGCTTATTTGTGAATAATTGTCAGAGTACACCTTCTTCAGCCTCACAATGAGGAAGCTGGAGAGAGCGAGAGGAACAGGGACCGAGGAACAGAAAGAGAGCAAAAGTGTGTGTGAGAGAGAGAGAGAGAGGCAGTGATGGGGAGAGCAAAAGAGAGTGGGAGGGAAGAGTGGAGGGAGAGAGAGAGAGAGCAAAAATGAGAGAGGGAGGGAGCGAGAGACACTTGCTGGCAGGCCATGCTTCACGCAAAGCCCTTATGAATAATGCATGCTGCCTACCTAGACTAACATAGATACATTTCTTTTCTCTCTTTTTCTCCTTTTCCTTCTTCTGTTTTTAACCTACTGTTTCCGAGGAAAGAGTTTAATCAGCACTAGAAATGACCCACACGCACCACCACTCTTTAACAACAGGCTCATTAAGTCAAGCTCAGCTCCAACACTAGTGTTGACATGGGTAAAAATGGCTCTTTGGTATGGTCTTTGGTTCATTAGCCTCAATTTCCAGGCAATGGCATCACCTGGTTCTAATGCACTATGACACCGGTGTAAATCTGCCCTTTTAAAGGGCTCAAATCATAGAAAACTGAAATATATTTGTTTTTTTTTGTAGTACAGTGGCTCTCGCTCCTAGTGCTGGAGTACCACTGCATTATATTTTGTGGTGCTTTCCCTGCTCTAACACCCCCAATTTACTTCAGGAAGGGCTTGTTAATAAATTCATTAGCTGGATCAGATGTGGCAATAGCAGGGAAGCTCTAAAATGCACAAGAACTGCAGGACCAGGATAGAGAACCATTAATGTATTATGTGAACACTGTTGAAGTTTATGGACCAAAATTGAAAACAGCCCATTTAGAGTTAGTTTTGTGATTGTAATATCATTTATACATATTTTGCCCCACAAAATCAGTACAAAGGCTCTTTGCGTAAACTTTGTGTCCGAAAGTTTGTAGACAAAGTCTCCTCTTGAAATCAACTGTATTAATATGGTGTTTATTCCACTGCACTAACTGCACCAATAGCCTCTACTCGTTTGGAAAGGTTTTACTCTAGATTTTGGAAATCCTGTGAGGATTTGATTGTATTCAGC
The DNA here is from genome assembly GCF_015220715.1 of Pygocentrus nattereri. Lineage (NCBI taxonomy): Eukaryota > Metazoa > Chordata > Actinopteri > Characiformes > Serrasalmidae > Pygocentrus > Pygocentrus nattereri. The sequence continues at coordinate 30,470,192 of NC_051228.1, read as the reverse complement.
CACAAGAGCATTAGTGAGGTTGGATGATTAGTTCTGCCACTCCAGCGCAGTTCCATTGCTCCACATCCCAATGCCCATGCTTGGTATTGTGCATGGTGACCTTGTGTGGCTGCTCCACAGCATCCCATGCTATTCACAGCTCTGTAGGGATTATTTAAATTGTGTGCCTGCAGTCAGACACCTGTTTCAGTAAAGGGCAGCTTAAAGTAGCTGAAGTCACTAATTAGAAGCATCTGAATACTTTTGGACATAGTGTGTGTATCGGTCTTAAGAGAAAAGTAACACCAGCCTTTTAGTTCTAAAGGATAAAGAGATGTTGGGAAAAGGTCATGTAAAATAAAGTATGATCACATAACTGTTGTAAGCAGAATTTGAGAGAAACACACAAGAAACATACAGGCAAAATGTAGGATATAGGCCCTCTAAGATGGGAAAAGAGTTAATTTACAGTTAAAGTTTGCTATTTTCTTTCCACCAAATCACCAAATGTGTTTCCAAATAAGATCTTTCTTTTCTTGGCTTGTTGAAATGGATTCTTTGGGAAGAACCTGGCTGGACATGCGGGGAAATGACCTCATCTGAATGACTGGCCTTTGCAAAACGTAGGGCATTACTAGCGCTGAAGTTCATTTGTACATTTCCCTTTACTACTGGGATAGACACAACTTGTGTGGACTTTTGTGACCTGCAACCTTTGTAACAGTAAAATAAGGACTCCTGGAAGTCCTGCAGGACTGATGATAGACATCCCTGGTGTATCAAGCCACAGATCTGCATGAGAGCTAGGCTGACATATCGATTTCAGAACGGACATTCACTGGGAAAAAGTCAGGCAAAACTTAAAGGCAATTTGCTGCACAATGTTTTTGAGTTAATTGAACTTCGTTAATTCAAAACTTCACCAGACTGTTTTTAGTACTGCATTGCATTTTTTCCTTGGATTTTATCTGTTTCTGCCCACGTTTTGTTCAGTTATTTCAGGCTGGGATACCCATAATGCATGCTACTCTGAAGATGGGAATGAGGGCTGAGTGCTTCCTTTTCTCAGACTGCTGATAATGGAGGGCTGTGATGTTGCCATGAACTCATGATCTCTGATGGCTGAGCAATTAGACAGCTGTGCAACTCTGGATCTGCCAAGTTCGTTGAAATTTGGCATCCAAGAAAGAACGAAAGGTTCCTCATGCTCAGACGCAGAGCATTGTCTATACTCAGATAAAGAAAATGTAGTTCATTTTAGTTCAAGTCCTGAGTGGCACAGCTATCATATTACCTGCTCATCAAGAGAGATCCCAGCAATGCAACAGCACTATCTTTTAAGGAGCCATAGCGTGCAGGTGTGAGTTAGCAAGGACCAATTTTTTGGGAAAAGCAAGGACTAAAAACTTTTAATCTACTACTATTGTTTTTTTATTTTCATTTAATTTACTAAAAATGATCAGTTCCATTAGCTAGCTAGGTCTCCATCAATCACACAATGCTACCAAGCTGGGAGGGTGCTGGCACATATTTGAGTAGAGCGCTGTTACTGTGTACTTTGTTACATTAGCTAACAGACGTCCACATTAGCTTGCATCACTGTGAGTACTGGAGATAAGATGGGCCATCATACCCATCCAGAAAGTGGACTCCCTTGGACTCCTAGCCACAGATGGCTGGAGCCTCACCATGGATTGAACAATCTTACAATGACAGGGTCAACATTGATAGTGCTGCTTGAGAGCCCTTAACTGTATTGTTGACTTAAAGATACAGTACTAAAATGTGAGTTGAGTCATTTTGACTAAAGTTGAGATAACTGTGCAGCAAGTAGCCTTAAAGTTTTTTTAGTTGACCCAACATTTTTTTTTCACAGCGTTGGCTTATCAGCCTTTAGCTGTCCTGACATTCAGAACTGTTCAGATAGTGTAGTATAAATCGTGATAATGGCAGCCAATCAAATGTGTTTACCAAAGACCCATTGCTGGCTTTTAAATATCTACGTGGATATCACAAAATACATTTGCAGTTTGTCAGCCTCATTGCCCGCATATTCATGCGCTTGTGTATCCAGAATCAAGCTGATGCAAATGTTTGATCTGCAAATGTGTACAAGTTGTAAAGTGAAATGACAAATTCAGGCCTGGTCAGCTTCTTTGCTGTTCTTTCTTTTGTTGTCGGCATAAGTGCGAGTGTATGTTAGCATCTCTCTCTCTCTCTCTCTCTCTCTCTCTCTCTCTCTCTCTCTCTCTCTCTTTCTCTCTCTCTCTCTTTCTCTCTCTTTCTCTCACTCCCTTGTCCTTTACCCATCAACTCCCTCCATGATATTTATCATCCATCCCGTCTTCTTGTTAGGCAGCATCTGCAGCGGTGATGTTGACCCGAGGTATGAGACGCATCATTGCCACACTGTAAATACACATGGATTATTCATCTATCACTTATTCTCCAGGGTCTCCTTTATGTATGCACATGTTTTCATTATCTCTCCTCTCTGCATTCCTCCTCTCCTCAGCACAAGGTCATTTATTATTGGGTTGTCCAACCCCGGGGTGCCGTGGAGGATGTCGGTTTGTGAATAATTTCTGACTGTGCTAAAGCTTTACTCACTTCTCTCTTTAAAACCTGACGCTCTGTGTCCCAGGGACTGGCCTTGATGGATTGTTTCTATCATTATTTAGTCGCTTAGTGGACACTCGCAGCTGGCTGCACGATGTGCTGGGTTTCCTCTGCTGAAATACTGTATATCAGCCCAACTGCCTTGCTCAAGGGCACTTCGGAGGCAGACAGTTCCCTACTCACAACTATGCTGCTTCCAGGGCACCGTGCTATCAGAAACAAATGCTAACCAAAATAGATGCACACTTAGCATGGTTCCAATTATGGCACCAACAGCCAGCTGAGAAGGGTTTTCTGTTACCAGGGAAAGAAACTGACAAGATATTGGCAGACTCACTTAGAGGTAGCAGAGTCAGCACCACTGATTAGTGTTCCTCTAAGCTTGGACCATAGAATTCCGAATAATTGTTAAAAGGCTTTTTAAAATACCAGTCATATGTGCTTGAGGTATATTGCGCAAAATTGTGATACCGTTCTTTTCCTCAGACTGGTATAAGTTGCAAAGACTTCAACTTTAGGAAAAGAAGTCCAGCCATTCACTCATTATATCATTAATCACCATGCCTGTTAGTGTTATTCAGTAACTACAGGGACTTCAAAGCAAACTAATGAAACTAATGGAGCTATTCTTAGGTTATAGAAGTGTGTAATAAAACTTTGGCCTTGGTACAGTGTTAAAATTATGTTAAAAAAATAAAGGCTGTAAATTTGAGGAAACTGCTAGACCAAGAGAGGATTGAGTGAGGAAGAGGCCTCACATCCTCTGCAAAGTGAAACTGGTTTAGTTTTCCTAAATCAGAAGCTTTTAGAGATTTCATTATTTAAGAGTTCAAAGTAGTATTCAGCATTGCAGTTGGGCATTAGGACATACATATAATGACTATCTGTAATTATAAATGTTAATTGGTCTAAAAAATATATTGTGAAATGATTTTCTACTGTGTTGCCCAGCTGCAGTTGTAGAATCTTTATCCACTGAACTGCTTCTGAACTGTGGTATGAATGTTTAACAGTGAACACTGGAGCTCATGTCTGAAGAAGCTCCAGTTAGAACCATTTTCCAAAGAACCAGATCCTCTTTTCTACAGGCAAGGCAATCCCTTGACATTCAGTCTATCAAACCAAGTGACAGTTGAAGAATTCACTCCCCTGTGTGACTCTGCCATGTTCAGAAGTTCAAAAAAATGAAAAATTATTTACAAAGCCAATTCTTTTCAAGTTAATTCAGTCATTTTTAGTTGCGTAAGATGGTGACCATGAAACCTTCCGCCTGCCGTCCTCTACTCAGACTCTCCACTCTCATGTCATTATTGATGCAGAGCTCAAACCCTCTCTTATGGGTCATACATGGAGTCAAGTAGACGTCTGACTGAGCACTTATAGATAGAATGAAAGCTCTTGTGTGAAGTAAGGTCCTTCTGTGTGCTCACCTGATCATAACTGGGGTCTGCTTCGTCTCTCTGTTATTGTCTCCAAGGGGCCCAAGGCCAATTCCCTATTGTCCAGAACCTTACGGTGACAGAGGGAGGGACGGCCAACATGACCTGTCGTGTGGATCATAATGACAACACCTCCCTCCAGTGGTCAAACCCAGCACAGCAGACCCTCTTCTTCGGGGACAAGAAAGGTGAGTGGGCAGGGCACAGCTGAACATTGACCTGAAGACACTGAGAGAACAGGAATCCTACTGACCTTTGACCTAATGTCTTTGGTGTTTGGGGTTTTGGAAGTGGAGAGTTTTGATGTGTATGATCTGTGCTTAAGGCACCATGGCAACCTTGGCCAGTTTAGAATATCACTTACCCAAAAAGCCTTTCTACATACAAATGTGGTGGTGTAGTTTACCCTTAGAAATCTTAGTTTTCACTGGCGGTAACAAAATGACTGCTAGAGGAGATATTTTACTATGATTTCAGTTGGATGATAAAGAAAGCAAAACATTTTGCCATGCTTTTGTCATTTCAGTAGTGCATAGGGTTGCATGATATGGACATTAAATGCAACGCTGAGTAAAGTGGTAGGGATATTGTGATGGTGATATGATGAGCAATAAATTATTATTAAAACAGCTGTTCTCTGCCTTGATGTGCTGCAAATACAGATTTGTTTGTTGCGGGTTTGTCATATAGAAACCTAACTAACCTTTCTTTTAAGACAATAGCGAAAAAATGCAAAATTTCAAAAGCTCCAGTCCTGATTATGCAGAATAAAGAAATTAATAGTTGCATTCTTAAAAAGATACTTCTTCAAAGGTTCTTTAGTAAAGACAAGGCTTTATATATAAACATGAACCCTCAAAGACCATTTGCATAAATAAAAGGTTCTTTATGTGGTGAAATAGTTCTTCAAATTGATGGAGAATATGTTGCACATGATTCTATATGGTCCATTTTTTAAAAGGTTCTGAATAAAATCATATGCAGCACATTCTCCATCAGTCTGAAGAAACATTTCACTATGCACAGAAACATTTAATCATGCAGACATTCTTTGTGTTCATGTTTCTATATAGAAATATTATCTTCACCAAAGAACCCTTGAAGAACCCCCTTTTTGAGAATGTGTTTACATCAGAACTGTCAGTACATTTTTATTCATTCTAAAGCTGCAACGTTCTGATGCAAAACAAAGAAAAAAACTATTTTACTGCTATTGGCAGCCCATTGTGGAGAATGTGTATCCAGCAAAATGGGTTCCATGAGGTGCCTTAATCTAAAATCCATTAGGATTCCCTGAACAGCTTTTTTTCTGTTCATGTTTGCAGTCTGACTAGAAACATGAATAAATATGCATACTTTTATTTTCAGGACATGCCTACAAAAAGGAATACATATATAATTTATTCCTTAATCATCTCCTTATGATGATGCATATTTGTTGTAACAGTAGCTTTTACTGCTTCATAAATTTTACCACTAAGTTTATGTGTTTTTGAGCTGTACATGCGTATGCTTTGTATCTGGCTATTAGCCAATAATTAAGTTACTTGCTGTCCATTTGGGAATTCAGCATTCAACCCCAACACATGGAAGCACGCTTTGGCCTTCTAATGTTACAAATCACCAATCTAATTGTGTCACTATAGAGGTATACAGCTTTCAGATCATATTGCAATAATGGTAAATGCGAATGATCATTCAGCCTTGAAGCTGTCAGTGCAGAATGTAAGTTGAAAAAATATGTAATTTATGGCATAATCAAATCTATAATTGCACATGTACATTTGAATAGCAGCATATCCCCAAACATGAAATTGTCCTGTACCACCTGGCTTAGATGAAAGACAAACATTAGGATGTAACTGGCAAGCTAAATTTTGCATACTATTGCTCATTTTTTGTGTTGTATTCACTCTGTTTTGGCAATAATAAAGTTCTCGATCTATTTACAAATGTAAAAATGTACCTTCAGAGACCAAGTTTGGCTCAAATTAAATGATAGTGTGGCAGAGGTGAGGTAGTTTGTACCAGTGGAGCAGCATCCTGCTCTACCCTTCTAGACTCAATAAGATTTAATCACTGAATTACTTAAAGAAACAAAGATATTCGTGAGGATAAAGGCTAGTTTAGGTGATTTAATTCAGGTATAGTGTTGTATAGCTGAATAAAGGGGAATAAAATATGTAAAACTCAAACACAGTGTTTCATCTATGTTGTTTTATGTGAAAACTTGCAAGGGCTCCCCTTTCTGGATGACATAACTGATCAACTTCCTATCGCCTTCTTCACACAACAATAATGAAAAGCACAATCATTTGAGCTTTCTTATACTGTGGGCTTGTCAGTCCAAAGAGTATTTAGTATTGATTGAAAGAACTATCAGAAATATTCTTAAACATTTCTACATTGCCCAGTATGAACGATAAAGCATGTAGTCGTACATGAATTCTTCAGTGACAAATAGCGTTTTCAAAATAAGTAATGTAGAGAATGTAAAATGTAGTGTTTTCATGTTACTTCTACGTCCCCGTGTGCATGCATTACACCTGCTTTTGAAACTACCATCTTGTTTTGCTTCTAATGGTTAATTAGCCATGTTCTCTGAGTTATAGGCCCAGCTTTGGTCTGTGCATTGGAATCGGATTTGCATGATGCTGTAGCCCTGCATCTGTGAGCATGATGCATATAATGTGTGATTTGGTTTTGCATCCGCACTGTAGCCAAACACTGGAAAATGGATTTTTGTTTAGTCTAATGATGTTGACGTACTTCTATACATTTCAAGGCAAAATAAAATAGCAAGGTATGCTGTACACATTCATCAGTGCAAACATGAACACACAAACACACAGGGCACTTCACAAAGACACCCTCTAAGTCTCTCGATCTTTCTCTCTCACTCTCTTTATCACTTTTCCCTCTGCTTTTTTCTTGTTTATTCCTTTGCTCTGCTTTCTCTCTCTAAGTGTCAGCCACACAGCAAAGTGGGCCAGTGGCATGATTTATGTTGGGGACTGCTAACAGATTACATTTGATAAATGAGGTAGGATAGCATCCTCATCCTGTTTCTCCAGTCAGTCTGCTGCCTTTAAAACATCTACAAGCTTGAGATTGGATTGTTGCCTTTAGAGCATTTATACATTTAAGATCAGATCACTGCTTTAGAAGATCTACTGGTTGAGGATTAGTCCACTGCCTTATCCACAGGCTTCGAGTCACATCACAAAGCTAAAGGGGTTAGATCTCCGCCTTTTGAGCATCTATAAATATCTGATTAGATTTGTGTACCAGATCAGACCATTGATTACTCTGTCAGTATATGCATCAATGTGTTTTCTTCATCAGTATGCACCAAATCAGATTTCCCTCACATGTAGTATGCACTACATTTAGGCTCTTTTACACTGTGTGGTAAGCACAGCTCAATTAGGCTATGCTTACACAGCAGGTAAAAGTGGCCCAAATCTGATCTTTTTCTCCATATGTAACACAGTTGTGTGTCTGTGTGGCTGTGTGAACAGAAAAAACACACTGAATGTGACATTTTCAATTCCGATTTGAGATGCTTTCATATGTGCTACTGAAGTCCAATCCATATCCGATCTGCGGCAATGCGACTCAGTCTAAACAGCCAGTTTGGAATTCATCCGACTTTTACTTCAGTCCAACCCGACATTTGTCATAATTTCCATCATGCCATCATGATTATTTACCTCTGGATGAACCATGTGAAGCGTTGTTCTTTTGCACATGCAGGTCGGTTTAGGAGCTCATCTGTTCAGATTAACGATATATACAGGTCACATTTAAAAGATAATGTGAAAAGCCAAACAAAAAAAAATCCGATTTGGTGAAAAAATCAGATTTGGGCCACTTTTACCTGCTGTGTAAACATAGTTTTAGACTCAACTCCACTCACGTCTACTTGCTATTGGTACAAGTTACTTTGTTTTCCACTGTATATATAATACCCACTCAATGTAGCTTGTCTTCATAGTGACGCCACATGGAACTGCTGTGAGATGAAGGTGACAAATGTTATTCAGAGGAGACTGATAGCAGCAAGACAAAAGTTTGGTAGATGCTACATACATATAGTTCAGACAACAAGACAACACAGGTTGCTCAAAGGCGATGCAAGAGGAACATTGTGTGTTTAGGGTGATAGTCGTCTGCCACATCACCTTTTGGTATCAGCTTAACTCGCTTGGAACCTTGATGAAGGTGACACAAAAAGAGTATCTGGTACTGATTTTGCTTGATGGAAAACCAAAAAAGGCAAGTAGAATCGAGTCAAGTTGAGCAGGTACCATGTAGTGGAAACACAGCTTTAGATTTCAGCTACTATGTGCTAAATCAAATTTCTCAGTCAGTGTGTTAAATCTGATTTTTCAGATGGTTTGTATTAAAATTGATTTCTCTCTCAGCATGTACTACATTTTATTTCTGATTCAGTATCTATTACTCTAAATCTAATTTCTTTATCATCCTGTACTAGATCTGAGTTCTCAATCAGAATATATTCAATCTGATTTCTCAATCAGTGTGTATTAAATCTTATTTCTTTATCAGCATGTACTAAATTCAGTTTCTTTATTGGTATAAATTCAATCTGATTTCCCTATTAATACATACTAAATCTGATACTGGCACTAAAACATAAAGCAAATAGCTAAGGTGCTGAAAGTTGCAACAAAACAGCCCATTACTGGGCAGTATTAAACATCTGTAAGGTCATAGCTTGGAAAGTGGGCTGAACATCAAATGACTCACTGCTTACTATATACTGCTATATATATATATATATATATATATATATATATATATATATATATATATATATATATATATATATGATTTTTTAAAATAAAAAATTGGCTTTTATGCCCAAATACTGCACTTTGTGTCCAGTATGGTTCTTTGTTAAGACACACTGTGGTTGGTTTCTATGGGTGGTCAATCATTTAATGTAGTAGCTCCCAAGTTATGGAGTGCTCTCTGACAGTCTATTCGGGATGCAACCTCTCTATATTCATTTAAATCTCTATTAAAGACGTACTTGTTTTCACTGAGTTATTGTTATTCCATTTATACTTGAATGTTTACCTGTATTGTCCTTTTGTTTAATGTGTGGATGTTCTTTGAATGTAAAGCATCCTTGAGCACAGAAAAGTCACTATATGAATAAAAGTGATGATGAAGTTTCTGCCTAAAACAGATTGCAGCAGTGTTGTGTTACCCACGCTGATACGCTGAACTGATTTATCGGGCTCTGCTGGAGAACAGCGTTGGTGTTTGACTGTTTCTGCTGTAAACTCTAAACTTGCAACATCTTAACAATGATCAATGACAGCTTTTGTGACAAAGCATATTTATAGTTAAGAATGCGCTATGTGTTAAGAATAACTCATGAGAAGTCAGCTTGTTTTTAAAGGGTGATATTTATCAGTCTTTACAAATGAAAGCTTCATTTGTTGTCTATTATGCATATTTGGGAAATAAGGCTTATAAGTCCTTTTGAATAGCCCATATATTCTCACTAGTGTTTGCATAGCGGCTGTCTGTGTTTAGATGAAAGCCTTGCTCTCAGTGGCAGAGCAAATGTTTAATCTCAGTGTGAAACAGGACACATATCACCATCATTGGCTCCCCAATGACTCCGACTGCTTTATCTGAGCTATGCGTTACTTCTGAAGGCCAGAACGTTGCCTTAGCTTATTGAACTCTTCACCTTCACCTGCTGCTTTTTCTAAAGCAGTCTTTAATTCATTTGTGCACCTTTGCACTTGGCACCGTGCTGCTTATGCTTGCCCTGTAATTACACTCTCCCAGAGTGAGGGGCATGATTGAACAGCACCTTAGAATGTTGTGTGCATGAATGTGTATGCGTATGTATGTGTGCCTATGTATGCATTAGGAACACATATTGGATATTAATTGAGGTCCTCTCTGTTTAATAAAGTTCAAATTAGAAACTTTTAAATGGTTTGTTCATTATGCATAAAGCTTTGCACATGAGGACCTGTATTAGTATATAATTGAATGTCTATTAACTGAAAATTACGAATAATTGCATTAGTAGTTGTAATAATAAACACTTTGGTAAGACCGTGTTAAATTATTAATCATGAAGTATTAATCTAAGTGTATGTATTGTTTGTTTGTAATTGGCACATTTTGTTCCTAAAGGTTATGGATGGCATCAGGTGACCTCTGGAGTTTATTGCTTTAGAGCTAATTAGAGTTGAATAAGTCAATAATACTTACAGAGACGTGTTGCAAAGTGCACTTTTAGTCATCACTATTGAGAAACTAAAGAGACTCAAGTTCTCAATAAGGCAATTTGTTCTGTATTCTAAAGTAAAGATCACTCCATGACTTGATGGTAACCAAAAACATAATCTGGAAATATTTTAATAGTTTCAATCAAGTTTAACAATTGAATATGGATAAATTGAACTCTTGTTTGGAGTTTTAAATGCTTTTAACAGTCAAACTATGGATAGGGTTTAACTCTATGTTGTTGTGATGTTGTTTGAAACTGTTTGGTGCTTTGTAACTTATATGTAGGATCCATTTCCCAGATAAGGATGAAGCCTCGTTCTGGACAACACAACATTCTGAATGGAGTTTATCATTGTAAGGAAAATATATCCCAGGACTAGGTTTAACCTCTTAAAACCAGCCCTTAAAGTAATAAGCTACAGAAGTCATCTGATGCTATCTAGATTCAATATGAAAATATGGTGCCAGTTATACAGTAATACTTATGACTAATAATGCAATTATTAAGGACTTTTACTTTACAGACCCCCAATTTTGTACTAATACAGGTCTTAATAAATAATATTTAATGCAAGGTATATAAACTATTTAGATGTGTCTAATTTGGGCTTTACTGAACACAAATGAAGATATTAATGAGTCCTCAAAGTGTTCCTTACACCAATATAACTGGTAATATTGTCCAATATAAATGCTTATGGTCAAAATTAAACAGACTCTAGTCATTTTAATTAAACAGCACTTTACTGTCTGATTTGACTGTCTGCAGTGAAATGACATTATCTGTGTCCAATTTCGTAACATCAAATAAGAAGCAGAAAAAAATAGTCTCATGCAGATTTGTGTATTTTGTCACTCCCATGGGAAATTTGCTCTCTTCATTGATTATTGCTCTCACAGAGTGCTCAAATATATCAGTGTCACATTGTTAAACCTTAAATAATATAAATATGAATCAAGGCACTTATGAATAATTTTGTAACATAACATTAAACTTAACCTTTAATGGGTAAACAAAATGAACTTTCACAATGTTTAAGCAAAGAAAGAGCCCATAATTCTCTATAGTATATTCCCTTAGTGAGTGAAACAGTACGTTTAAAGGCCATATTGCACAGACCAGACACTCTGCAGCAAATACTAACAGTGTAATGCTTGCATTTACCTTACATAACCTTTGGCTCTGTGTGTTTATTTGGGTGGACTGATCTTGCCTTATTTGTTCTTGAAAATGGAATCACATTCCTAAATGTTGGTTACTTAACACTAAAAGAGTTTGGAATCAATGTTTTCAGTAATATAAACCCAATATGAGTGCAGATGGAAGTCGGCATTGAAAACTGCTGGGCTGTGCTTCCTAGGTTAGTTTGTTGGGTTATTTTCATGGTGCTAGGTACTTTTTGCATAGTGTTTGGTTAGCCCAGCTGCTGGGTTCCTAACTGTGTCACAATAGTGGCCCAGCTAAAGAGTTCATTCTCAAATCATAGCAGAAATTGTTACAGACATATAAAATATACAGATATTTTATCTTGTACTATTGAGTAAAACAAATGTAGCTAACATTAGCTCACTATAATGTTTCTTTCCACCCTTTTATTGAAGGGTAGTTGTAGCCTATCATATGATATATCTAGAAATTTATGGCTGACTATCAGGTTATTTTTAAGTAGACATTAATGTTACCTGCATAATAACTTTAGTAAGCCTACCACCTGTCTAACATTGCTAACCCAACTAGAAAACCAAACAAACAAATTTATATGACCACTCTTCTCTTAATGCATGGTACAGTACTCTGGATAAGACACTAGTTGAGTGCAAACTTAGCATGTGTCCTGCTATGTAGTTATGGAAATATAACTCAAATTGTATTCTTTTCATCCCATCGCTGTTGTCAGAAGAAAAACTTGTATCTTCAATATGAAAACTTTACAGGAAAAGGTAAAAACCTACATTACTTTTAATTCAATGGAAGTCAATGGAACCAGACTTTTTGAGCCATTTCTTTTTCGTCCGTTATTCATGAAATTTACATACAATGTAAACGTCAACGGGAACTTTCAAATTATGTCAAAAACTGAAAAATGGAGATATATATATATATATATATATATATATATATATATATATATATATATATATATATATAAATACATATAGATAGATAGATAGATTGATTGAACAGTGGTGTGTGTGTGTGTGTGTGTGTACATGTGTGCGTGTTTGTGTGAGGAGAGTTGTTATGTTGTGTTGATTGCACCAAGTATAACTTGCAGGTGTGCAGAAGCTGTACTACTTCGGAAGTGATTGGAACAAGTGCACTCCAACAGCAGCCAGTCACTGAATGCACCTAATGCCGTACTGAGCATAGCTGAAGTGCTCTGCACCTGATAAACCACCTAATGAAACAACACAACATGGTGGCATCAGAACTCGCATGCCAGAATTGTAGATCATATACATGATTTAGAACGCTAATGACCCTCTAATGCTTGATAAACTAAACACGAGCAAGGTAATCCAGAGTTCTCAACCTGTTCCAAACATGAGCTACTGATCCTGTGGCCAGTTCCGTTGAGTATTGACACTTCATGAGTTCTGATTCTATTATTAACATTAAAATAAGTTTGTAAAGAGATAATCCTGAGAAGCCCTTCTGGGTGCAGTTATTTCTGTTTACATTAATGCCAGTCACTGCAGGTCACAACAGAAATGTACTGAGACGTTCTCCTCTGTTAATAATACCCACTGTGGTAGCATTGGGGGCTCTCATAGTTTTTTATGAAAAAAACTACAAAAAAAAACAAAAAACTACAAATTGTTCTTTCTGTCCTCTTTAAATGCTTATACCTGAGAATTGTATTACCTGAGAATGGCATATATAGCTGCTAAAGTGCTGTGCCATTTTCACAGAATTCATATTTGCAAACCTTACCTAAAGTTAACGTGTCACGCTACTAGTATGCTAGACTTGCACATCACATTAATATTCATCAAAATCAGAATTCACAAGAGTGTTTAATCTCAATGTTTCTCTTCTTACCTCATATCACATCAACATGTCTGTATCCCATAGTGGTATCCACAGAAACAGACAAAAATGTTTATTATTCATGGAATTGACCAATGACACTGTGCTGCATGAAACTCGTATGTGATGTCATTTACCTCCCTGACTTGTGAGACTTTTTTTAACATAGTCTTGAATAAAAGTGCATCTTTATAAGTCAGTATCTGTAAAATAATAAATACATAAATAAAATAAAATACACCCGACAACAAATACACCGACTATACCACTAGTCATTGTTTGTTTGAAGCTAACTTGGTTAAACTGTGGCTTGCTTGCTGCATGCTGTGTACCTGATGCATACTTCCAAGGACAAAACATCAACAGGACAAATTAGATAAGCTTTTTTTAAACTAAAAGCTCACAACTGCTGATAAGGCAAAACATTTCATGCCCGCTGTTAAAGAACACAGTAAAAAATAGTGGTTTATTGGTTAGGTTGTGTTTGGCAACATCAGTATTGCAACTATTTACGTTTGCATTATTTGGTAGAAGCTCTTATTCAGATATCTTTTACTCATGTTACAGAGATTGAGTTAGGAGTATTGCCCAAGGACTCTTATTATGTTCCATAGGATTGCATATCATGGTATCCTTGCCTGGGAACCCCAGCCTGCATGTGGGTTCACTATGCTATACCAACTATACTGCAAAGACCAAATGATTAACATGTTATGTGGTGGAGCAATAGATTCCATGTAGATCTTCACACTTCTGAAATGTGGACTCAGGGTATTGTAATATTAGCCAGTCAAAGTCCAGCACTAAGTGCAGTGGCCACCCACGACCTCAGAACAATACTGTGCTTTCAGCAGCACTGCTTGGTGCAGTATCTGTCTGTGTGTGTGTGTGTTTGTGTGTGTGTGTGTGTGTGTGTGTGTGTGTGTGTGTGTGTGTGTGTGTGTGTGTGTGTGTGTGTGTGTGTGTGTGTGTGTGTGTGTGAGCGCGCAAGTGAAAAGCACTCCATTGTGCTGTGTGTTACATAAACAGGTGGCAGGAGGTGTTTCAGCCATGAATATGTGTGTTTAGCCCAGCGGAGGAGTGAAAATGAGAACTGGGAGAAAGGGACAAGGCAGACATTTTACTCCTGTCTAGCATGTGCGTGTGGGGGGTGGAGGGGTGGGTCATGTCAGGGGGATTCAAAATGCCTTTTCATCATTTGTTTTCCAAATATTTTGCCTGCATGCATTTGTGTTTGATAACAAATAATAGAGACGTAGATAGTTAATGGAAGACATCTGCAAAAGTCTCAGGGTTTATCCTTGCAAAGTCACAGTTATCAGCAGCAATAACAAATGCACAGTGGAATTTGATATGAATTGTTTCTCACTAGCAGGATAAAATGAGGTATTCTGCTAAAAGTGCAGGTTCAAAATCAATCCGTGTAGGATTGTTATTTATTTGAAACAGTGTATATTCAGGGTTCATAGGCTTATATGGGTGTCCAAGACTACAAATACATTAATATAAATTGATGCCTTAATACAGTTCTTTTGTTGAGGTAAATAACTTTCAAAAGGTAATTTTGTGCCGCCTGACTTTGTCTGGTTGTTAAAAGCTATGATCCCATTTAAAAATAAATGTATGAAATTATATATATTATGAAGCAAATATCAATACACACACAATGAATAGGTAAAAAACACATTATATCCTTTTTCTGTGAGAATTTGTACAGCCTTAGTTGTCACTGAACCTAATCCAGAATGTAAATCAAATATTAATGTAATTGATAGTGTAACTCACTGTGTAACTAAATATATAATTACAAAATGATACTTGAGTAGAAAATGAACATTTTCATGAATTTGTTGAAAATGTATAGTGCTTTTTTTATCAACTTTTGAGTCAGAGGAGTAGCCTCAAAACTGTTGAGATATAGAATGTAAATCAAATGTAACTAACTGTCAAATGCCATGTCACTGTTGATGTTATTAATGTAAAGTGCCGTTCTGTGAAAAGATTTTAGGCATCTGAGAAAATTAGTATTAAAAATCTGCTTTATTTGCTCAGAAAATGTTCAACTAAATATAAATAACAACAATGCACTATACAAATAAGTAGTGATTTTACATATTTCAATGTGGATGTTTAACCATTTCTAAGCCTCTCATCATGGCAACCCAGTATTGCTTACTTATCATTCAGTACTTGGTTTGGCTAGTCAATACTTCAGTTAAATCAGGTGTGCTGGAATTTAAAGAATCCATGTCATGGCTGAGGAACCAAACATTGTTTTTCAAACTTGTTGACAAACTTTTTACTATATCTGTTTGTTTGCATTTGTTCAAATGATATATAATGTTTTTTTATAAGCACAAAGACACTTATTGCCAAGATAAATGGTTTTAACAATGTTCATAGATACTAGACTTTCACCCAGTACTAGTATAGAAATATGGGGCACCAATAAACTTGGGTTAAAAAGCAGGTGTGTGTGTGTGTGTGTGTGTGTGTGTGTGTGTGTGTGTGTGGTGTGTAACATGTATATATTGTCGTGGGTGTGTGTTCCTCTCATGCTGCTGGCTCTAATGAGACTAAACAGTGTAACTGTGCTCCATTGAACATACTCACAATTACATTCTGCTCAATAGCCTGCTCTGCATTGCTTTTGTTTATTGTTTATGTTTGTATTGTCTTTAGTCTACACATTCTCTCATTACTTTTTTTTTTCTTTTTCTTTTCAGACTAGGCGCCAACACGAATACTAAATCACACACTATGTAGTGATACGTTCTTCGCCAAATTACTCTGTGCTAAAAGTCTGGTTTCCTACTTTGACACATTTATTACAGATATGTTTATTTGGATGCTGCTTATTTCACTTTCTGCCTCTCTAGGCAATCCAATCAAGGCTTTTGTCACAACTCCAAGCCAGCACCTTCTAACTGTCGATTTCTCTCTGTCTCTCTTTCTGTTTTCCTCAGTCTCTCTCTCTTACACACATGCGCACAGACCTGAACCTGATGGTCCAGCTCGAGCAAGCATATTAATGTGGATCACAGTCAGTGGAAGCCAGTAATCCACCAATTAGAAAAATATCATATGCATGATGCCAATTGGTGACTGTTTGCTTTCATTTAGTGTTAGCTTTTTTTGACTGAACTATGTCTTTAATTAGGAATATAATAATTTATTTGTACATTTTGTTGCAGCAAAAGTATGTTGATACCCACAATTCCTTCTGATCTGCAAACCTTTGTGTGTGCGTGTGCTGTGAGCCATTTGTGGATTACACTGCAGTGGGTTTCATGTGCTCATCAGACCAGCAAATCAGCTCATTTATTATATCTAATAGCACATTATGAGGAACAATGCACAGTATGGCTGCTGTTGGTGTGTGTGTGTGTGTGTGTGTGTGTGTGTCACTGTTGCTGTTGTGGGTATGATTGTATGCTAGGCTCCCTCCTCATTTCCTCAGAGGGCCGTTCCCAACATATGTAAAATGTGTGATGTACACGTGCCTATAGTTGCCTCACAACCACCCTTAAAATGTTAATATTCAGAGTAAATCTTAAAGTTGAAGTAACTTAAGGCTTCACTATAAAGGTGCAACATACAAGTAATGCATATGTTACCTGGATGTCTTACAAAGTTCAAAATGTCAATTACTCCCATAAGCAGTACTATACCCAGTGAGGCACAGTAAAAGTACACCATCACTAGCTTAGCTCTAACAGAATACAGGAAATCCTGTAGAGGACCATTGGAAATCAGCAGCTGTGGTAATCTGATGAGAAAAGGTTTATAAAGTGGATGTTTCTACATCATATGTTGGCACAATTTTACAAGAACAGTAAGACCCAAGGCCATACGTTCATGCCTAACAACAATCCTTACCTGTGATAAAATAAGTGTAACGCAGAGCATCTTGTCACATATTTCTTTATCAAGGAACTTCCTCATACCACTTGACTTCTGTACTGGTGTAGCTCCCATCTGTTCTTGCAGTGTGTTATGGGATGCACGTGAACGAGTTATTCTGCTCAGCTGAATACTCAGATCAATGACAGCAAAGTGGAAAGTGGCTGAGCTCCCACTGAGCTAAAGGATGTGCAGAATGAGTAACAAAATGCTGTCAAAATTTCTGCCACACTTTGTCATGGATGCACTTCAGCATGCTTAGAGGAGAATGGTAATTACAAATGACTCTTCTGGACAGACAATCTGATACAACTGGCCAAACTGTATGGCTAGAGTGATGTGAGATAGAGTGGGTTTTTTGAGCATTTTAAATGTTTAAAGTTCTGTCAATTATGTCCTGTTACAACCCCAATTCCAATGAAGTTGGGATGTTGTGCAAAACATAAATAAAAACAGAATTTGATGATTTGCAAATCCTTTTTCAACCTATATTCAATTGAATACACTACAAAGACAAGATATTTAATGTTCAAATGGATAAACTTTATTGTTTTTTGCAAATATTCACTCATTTTGAATTTGATGCCTACATCACGTTCCAAAGAAGTTGGGACAGGGGCAACAAAAGAGTGGGGAAGTTGAGGAATGCTCAAAAAACACCTGTTTGGAACATTCCACAGCTGAACAGGTTAATTGGAAACAGTTGAATGCCATGATTGGGTATAAAGGGAGCATCCCTGAAAGGCTCAGTCGTTCACAAGCAAGGATGGGGCGAGGTTCACCACTTTGTGAACAACAGTTTAAGAACAACGTTTGTCAACGTTCACTTGCAAGGAATTTAGGAATTTCATCATCTACAGTCCATAATATCATCAAATGATTCAGAGAATCTGGAGAAAGCTCTGCAAGTAAGCATCAAGGCTGAAAACCAACATGCACGTGACCTTCGATCTCTCAGGCAGCACTGCATTAAAAACTGACATCATTCTGTAATGGATATTCCCACATGGGCTCAGGAACACTTCAGAAAACCACTGTCAGTGAACACAGTTCGTCGCTCCATCTACAAGTGTAAGTTAAAACTCTGCCATGCAAAGCGAAAGCCATATATCAACAACACCCAGAAACGCCGCCGGCTTCTCTGGGCCCGAGCTCATCTGAGATGGAGTGACGCAAAGTGGAAAAGTGTCCTGTGGTCTGACGAGTCCACATTTCAAATTGTTTTTGGAAATCATGGACATCGTGTCCTCCAGGCCAAAGAGGAAAAGGACTGTCCGGATTGTTATCAGCGCAAAGTTCAAAAGCCAGCATCTCTGATGGTGTGGGGGTGTGTTAGTGCCCATGGCATGGGTAACTTGCACATCTGTGAAGGCACCATTAATGGTGAAAGGTTTTGGAGCAACATATGCTTCCATCCAAGCAACGTCTTTTTCAGGGACGTCCCTGCTTATTTCAGTAAGATGATCCCAAGCCACATTCTGCACATGTTACAACAGCGTGGGTTCATAGTAAAAGAGTGCGGGTACTAGACTGGCTTGCCTGCAGTCCAGACCCGTCTCCCATTGAAAATGTGTGGCACATTACGAAGCGCAAAATATGACAATGGAGACTTTTACCGCTAAGGGTGTAACACGGCAGCTCTCAAATTTTACACGCCACTAGTTTAAATGGAACTGGGTGAAAGGCCCTGCAGATTCATTCTGGATCAGAACATGTCTACATGTTTCCTTCCCATCGAGGATGTAATTAATCAAATAGCACAGGTGAAATTTCAAACCTCAAGTGAACCAAAGTCTGAACTGCTCAAAAAGTGCTTTTACTGGACACGTCACACTGGGCCGGTTACTGACAAGACCGCAACTTGTAATAGGCTCTCATGTCTGGGTTATTAATGTCTAAATTTTTAGCCACTGAATACGAGTGAGTGATGGGCTACTGCGAGACAAAGAAGAGTGATGACCTGAGAGGGTGTATGTGTGTGTGTAGGTCAGAGAGGATCTCTCCTCTCTCGTATTCAGCATGAGAAAAGGCACATTAGGGACAGAAACGATTGAGTGAGGTGACCAATTATAGAGAGTTGAGGTACAGGTAACTTACTGAAGAGACCATGGGTCAGTCTCTGAGAGAGAATGAGAGAGACAGAGAGACATAGAAAGAGTGAGTTAAAGTAAAACCAAAAAAAAGGGGAGAGAGAGAGAGAGAGAGGTGAAAAAACTGATAAAAGAGAGTGAAAGAAAGAAAAAGAGTAAGAGAAATAAGATAGAACGCATGTGAGAGAAAGAGAGACTGAAAATGAGAGAGAAATAGAGAGAGTGAGAGATAGATAGAGAAAGAAATTGGAATAGAGAGAGAGAGGGAGAGAGGGACAAAGAGTTGTGGTTGGCACACACTGAGTGGTGTTTTTATTTTTGATCTGGCCGACATTAAGTGTGTTGCACACCACTGCTGTTTTGGGAGTTTTCAAGTGGTCTCAGTATTATCGGAAAAACAAGTTCCCCTTCAGGAGGCACTGTGTCAGTGCCCTTCAAAGTCAGATGATGAGATCAGGTACATCCACACTTTTGATGCACAAATTGTGATGGCATTGTGATGTCAGTGCTATTTTCATAGTAGCAAAAGATTGTACAAGAATCGTACAGTCAAACAAGGAAAATGATTTTCTTTTTAAAAGTTCAAAACACCATGTCCAAAACTGATGGATGTGAGGTTGATAATAAATTGATTCACCCATTTCACAACCTCAGTGTTCTGTTTATATTTTACAATTGAACCACTTGAATGCATACATTGGGAGAGCACATTGCCCTACAGAGAAAACTACCATCCCACATGCACTTCAAAGCAGCATCACTTCCAGCACTCACCAAATTCCAGCACATATCAATTTCTCTTAGCACCACAGTGCATCACTCACCATTTTGATATTGCATCAATTAAAATTAAGGGACCAAGAGCACATATAGCCATAGTAAATGACATGACTTGATATTCAGAAATTTGAATGTAAACAGGAATGCAGAAAAGGCGATTGTCACATATATGCTTATACATTGTCAGTACAAACACATGTTGCTAAATAATTTGGACAAGGCAGCCACAGCTGAAGCACACTCTATGCAAATGAGCTGAGCATTGACCAATTAAACTGTTAATATGAGGTGCAAAAACCACTTGTGTGGCACCCATAAACATGCAGCGTGAAGGTTAAAAAACAGAAATCATGTGGAGATAACCATGTTGATTGAAAATTTCAAGTTTTTAAATCAACATTAGGTCACTTCAGTGTCTAGATCTAGCCTACCACAGCTGCTTGTGTTTTAGTAATGCTTAAAGCGCCACTCTCAAGTACACACCTAAAGCGGTCAACGACTGAGGGTAGCGAATCACTTTGCACTAAAATGCAATGTTAAGTGCAGATTTTAAACAAAACTAGTCTTTACCCTGCAAAAAGCTAACGGTGTACTTGTTATGCTCAACTTTTTTTTCTTTTTTATATTTTTCCATTATTGTTTTAGCAGTTGCATTTCACAATCATGACATCTGGAGGTGCTTCAGCCCCTTAGCACCATCACTTCCCACATCCCTAAAAGCAGACAAATGCTTATCATTTGTTACCTCTGCTAAAATTACTAGATGCATCATAACTAATACCACTGTGTGCCTTTTAGCTCAAAGCAGCAAGTTTGTGAAGAGTGAATTAGCTGATAAACATGATTAATTTACAATGGATACTGAGATTTTTATTCCATTAAATACATACAAGAGAGTAAAAATGAGCTCTGTTTCTCTCTCGCTTGTTCTCTCTTCCTGTCCTTCTGTCTCTCACCTTCTTTCTTGGTGTCTTTGTCTCTCTCTCTCTCTCTCTCTTTCATTCTCTTATTCTCTCTCTCTCTCTATTGTTCAGCTGCCCTGCCTCACCAATGCATTATGATTTCTTTCCTGTTCTCTTCATTAGATTCTGGCTTGCTTTTGCTTTTGGCTGCCCCTGCAGTAGCAGCTTTTATCTTGCCAGTGAACATTTGAGCGGGGCCCGCCGAGGCTCTGAGGATTCTCTCTGCATTGTATTTCTTTTCTGCTGCTCTACTTTCGTTCAGGCAGGAATAGAAAGCAGAGGGGGGGGAGAAGCCCAGCTTTAGCTGAGCTGAGAAAGAAGCAGGAGTCAGCCCCATGTCAGTGAACTCATGCTCTAAAGAGTGACGCAGCTGCTTACAGTGCATAATTAGCCCTTTCCACCTCCCGATTTAGCAGCTAAAGACATGCGTCTTTGGCAGGAAAGTCTGATTAGCCTTCAGCAGAATCCCTCAAGTGTGCACAAAATAACCTCTCAACAGCATCTTGCATTAACAAACGCAGTCTAAAATACTTTCAGTACAGTACCTGTCAAAACTTTTACTGTTTTCCCCCTTTAAGAAGATATAGAAATAGAAGATATCAAAACTATGCAAAAAAAACACATAAAATTATGCAGTTACCCAAAAATGACACAAAGAAATAATCAAAACCATCTTCTATTTTAGATTTTTCAAAGTAGCCCCCCTCTTAGCACACTGTTGGCATTCCCTCAAGCAGCTTGAGAGGAGACACCTGGGATGCTTTCCCAGCAGGCTGGAACTAGCTCCTCAAATGCTGTGATTTAAACTACTTGTGATGGGGGCATTTAAAAACAAACTATGTTTCAAATCTAAAACATAAAAATAAAGCTTCCTGTGGGGGTGCTGACCAACAGTTTCTATTCAAATTCAAATTAAATTTGTTCCAGATTGGGCTGCTTTTTGAATGAGGCACAACAGAGCAGTGCTAATTTACATACTTTATTAATTATTCTACCAAACTGGTTCAAAGTCAGAGTTTAAACCCATTTTGGACTTTTTACTGGACTTTATTGGACTTTAGAATAAAATTTTGCTTTGAATGAACACTTGACTTTCTTTTGTTTAGTTTATTAAAATACATGATTCAACGTTCCATTTTGTCACTACCAAAACAATCATAACATTATTGAACTTTACCAGAAGTTTCAGCAGTGACAATTTTAGCTAATTTTGAGTAGAACCCAAAAACACTAGACTGGACATGACTAGCAGTTGTACACAAATGAGATCATAATAGTTTTCAGGCATATTATTAATTAAATATACTAATTGCAGAAATATGTGCTTTAGTAGTGACAATTCATAGGGTTATACACTGATTTTCAGACTTTGGGACCCAGTTAGAAACAATAGGATCTAATTGCTCACCATTTGGCCATGAGGGACAGGGATCCAGTCTCACTTCCGGCTTTAGAATACAGGGGTGTGGCTAAAACAAGGTTCCACCTATAGACTAAAAGTCTTCGTGTTTGACCTAACAATGTGTGACATGAGGATTTTTTCAAAATATTGTTTATTTAAAAAATTTACTGATGAAAAGCATTTTTAGGGAATAGGGTTTGGGAGTTTGGGAAAGCCACCTCCCAATAGAAAGTAACCTATAAATGATTATTCTGTAGATATTACTATCTCAAATAATGCTTTGAGTTTAAATAGACAATAATATAATCCTTATAATTTCCAAAAGTCTGAGGACTTTTAAATATTTTTTTTTAATAGTGTTTTTTCTAATTGGGTAGGATAGTCCATGTCAGCCTTAAAGGCAAAACAGCCTGCTTAATACTTAGAGATAAAGAAGGGTTGGAGAAGGGTCATGTAAAAATGAATTATGATTGCTTTTTGATACATAAAAAACAAAAGTCATAAGTGGACATCAGAGGAAAATTAAAGTACAAGAACAGTTTAGGATATGGATATGAAAAAATACATTTATCTAAAAATGGTTACTTTACAGCAAAACAAAAAACATTCTTAACTTGTAATGGAAGTTAAAGTAGCACAGTTTTTATTCCAAGTAGTTTTAATCATGAATAGGTTTCTGTCTAACAGCCACAATATGGTTAATCAGATCAGAACTTGATTAGCAATGTTTCCCTTTGCCCATGAACACTATTGCTTCCTTAACCAAAAGTGGGAATAAAGGCATACAATAACCAAGATAAGCAGCAAATGACCTAAAACACTATACACATTTTGTAATGGCGGGCATCTTTTTTAGGATGCTTTGCACGGAGCTTCACTCTTCAAGTTCAAAGCCATGAAAGTGTTGGAGTGTTTGACTTTAGTTTGACCTCAGCAGCAAAGCTAAAACTAAAAAACAAAGTCATCAGCGGCCTTTATCAGCTCTTGTATGCTTTTATAATCCTCCAGCTCCAAACAGAAATGGGGGGATTGCTTTAGTGCAAATGAGCTGACCAAGCAAGCGTCCTCTCAGCGTGTTGACACCAACCTCCTGAAAGGCAAATGAAGCGCTCCCCTGCGACACTGCAGCGCTAAATTAAAGTGGGATGTCCTCCCCTGTCGTCACTGGAAACTCGCAATAAACAATAAATGCAGCCTCGGCACAGACCACTCGCCTCTCATTCTCTCTGTTGGCCAATTTATCAGATATTAAAGCCAGCTCCCACTGAATTAGTTTAATACAATGGCATATGAATCACAGGAGCTCATAATTGTCCAAATAAACAACTTTGGGGATTTATATAGACTGCGTTCATTATCTTAGTGTGTGTTTGTCTTTATTATGAGGTCATAAGGCTTGCAACTAGCAGTAGCACTCCTCTTTAATAGAAACACAGCCACATCTGTCTTGGCTACATGATCCGTTGCTTCTGGCCTCAGTCCCAAAAGCAAAAGGCCTGAGCCAGGCCTAATCCTTCTCTCAATCTGTACACTGCTCACTTTTAATGAAGAGAAATGGCAGAAATTGGCCTTTGCCTGCTGACAGCAAAGCATATCCAGTCTGTTGAGACAGCACTCTGTGTATATTTTATTTATGTGAAAGGGTGCGTTATTTTACCCACTAAGTACAGGTTGCAAATTCTTTTTTGATTTTTTTCCCCATGTTATGACTCCAGGCTTCAGGGATCAACGTATCTGCAAACACAGAGCTCAGCATTTAGCAGAAAGAAAGAAAGACAGGAACAAACAAACAAACAAAAAGAAAGAAAATCCCAGAGAAGTGACTAGGGAAAAGAAAGTAAAAAAAAATATTTTGCTTATACATTATCTGAATGCCATATATCAGCTGAAAGGGTATGGGCGAGAGAGATTGTGTTTCTATTTGTATGGTGTGTGGTATGCAATCTTGGCTAGAGACAGATAATGAAATGTTCTCCATCCTTTTCCCATTACCCCAGGAGGAAAAATGAGATGTGCACCTTTTCAACATCCGAACGTTTTAGCATTTGATGCTCTGAGATTGCGCAGGTGATAGAGTGCATGTTATTTTTTAGGGACTAGATGTCGGTCTGTGATAGAGTTATGACAGTCTCTTTGGACTCTATTTTTTGGCATGGAAAGAAGTCCGTATGTGGTGGGAAGACCTACAGGTCGCTCCTCTATGTTCAGTGTTCTGCTATACCCCACTGAGACACAGTATGGCTCTCTATCACCCAGCCCACAGAACCACAGGGCCTGTTGACATTTTGGCTCAGAATGCCACAGGGTGCAATCACATACCAACCCACAACAACAGGAGGCCAATCACAGTTCTGTCCACTTCACCACATGGTCCAATCAGATCTCTGCCTACCCAGCCACAGTGTCCAATCACCTCTACAATTACAGCACTGTCCAATTCACCACACAGTCCAGTCCAATCTCTGCCCATTTTGCCCCAATGTCCAATTATATATGAAAACACAACACTAAATAGCCAATCACAAATCAGCCTCCTACACCAGGGGGCCCTCTGCCACAGGGTCCCATCATACCTCTACCTGCTCTGCCGTTAGGCCCAATCACATCTCTGCCTACTCTGCACTCGCAGTCTAATCACATTACTACCCACTTGGCCACAAAATCTAATAACATATCCATCCACAATGGACAACATGTCAGCCTTCCACCTACAGGGGACCGTTTGCCACAAGGTCCAAATACATATCTGTCCACTTTGCCACCAGCTCCAGTCATATCCCTGCCAAATATGCTGCAAGGGCCAATCACATCTCTGGCCAGTCCATCACAGGGTCCAATCACATCTCTGCCCACTATTCCACACAGTCCAAACACATTTCTGCCCACTATGCTACACAGTCCAATCACATCTCTGCCAACTCCACCTCAGGGTCAAGGGACATCACTGCCCATACTCCACAAAGTCCAGTAACGTCTGCCCATTTCACCACTGGACCTAGGGACATCGCTGCCCAGTCCAACAGAGGTTCCAGTCTTATCTTTGGCTGCAGCACCAATGGACCCAATAATTTCTCTGCTCACTGTACTACACAGCCCAATCCAGTTTCTGCCCACTATGCAAATGAGCCCAATGATCTCCCTACCCACTCCATGGTCCTTTGCCCCCTGCACCAGTGGAGTCATCGGCATCCCTGCCCACTTTACTCAGATGCTTAAATTAATCTCTTCTACACTCAGCTATTTAACAATAGCTGTACTGCAGCCTTTAGCAAATAGTATGCCTTATAGAATAAGCTGATTGACTGACTATAGAATGGACTGAGAAAAAGACAGAGAAAATAGCAGGATATTTATAGGCTTAATATCCACTAATGAATGTTGCTGCTCATGAAAGATCTTCTGCTTAGATTCATGTAGCAAGCAGGAAATCCACCAGAGCATGAACGTACAGTAAATTCAACTTCGATCTAATTACTGAAACACCAAATGTGTTTGTAAAAGCATGTATGAAATTTAAAAAAAGTTTACAAATTTAGTCATTAACCCCTTAAAATCCCAGACGTATTACATCCTAAGGCTTATTATTCAGTGACTACAGGGACTTCAGTGCAAACGTTGAACCGTTCTTAGGTTATAGAAGTGTGTAATAAAACTTTGGGCCCACCGGCAGCCATGGCCAATTAAGAGGTTGAGGCAATGCTTACAGTATATTAAGGGAGCATGTTTGCTGTATATCAGATGCAGAATGGCTCTCATACAATAAATCCTAATGAACTCATTAATAAAAGGGAAAAGCCCCATTCTCTCTAGTTCCTCCATGTTTTATCTTTGCCTATCGGGGGCAAGGGCAGCTCTGCTGGCCCCAGTCCCTCCAAGGAGCATGACGGATGGCGCGGGAGACAGACCACACACCTGCTCCATATATTAAAGCAATTAGAGAGACAGGGGAGGCTCTGAAAGGAAGTAAAACATGGCATTAGTGCGGCGATCAATACATGCTATCCATTCTTTAGTTTTCAGTGCATAATGGCCCTCATTGCTGGGTTATTTGTTAATGTTATTGAATGAGTCTCATCCACAGCCACATGTCTGAGACGGTATTGATTATGGCTTACCTCTGTCTCCGTTGTTTGTTCTAGGGCTGAAGACAGGCCAGCCTTAAGAGAAGACTTGCGCTTAATGGCGTAGATTTGAAAGACATTTGCTGTGATGGAGGTTTTCATTTTCAGCTTGTTGTTGTAAGCGTATTCCTGTGCTTTGTAGATGTGGCAGTGGGTGCAGGACCTGAAACCTATGAAACGATTAGTCATATGAAAGAAGCGTTTGGCATTTCTCTTGGAGGCTTTCAAGAACGGTTTTCTGAATTTGAGATGAAGTACGTATCCGACACTGTCCTTGTTCTATCACTCATTGTTAAATGAGCTTATCAGATTATCTCAAATTCTCATATTGATAATAGCCACTGTTGAAAGCATCATTTCACAAAGTTCATTTAACCTCATCAAGCCAGTGGGACAAATACTTTTTTCTTTCTTTTCTATTTTCTTTAGAGCATTGCTGCTCCTTAATTAATGGAAAGCAAAAGTTCAGCCTTTTTGTATGCAGATCATTGTTTTTGTCTCTCAGCTTCGATGTGTTTGTTAAGTGGCCTTTTCAAGCTGATTCTAAAACATGGCTATTCCTAACATTTAATTTGCTGTGCTCTGTTCATAACGTAATTTCTCAGAGCGGGTTAGGGGAGCACGATATATGATCTATACTGGTATATTGACATGCTGTGATAGTGCTTTTCATTTTATGTGATGTTTTAGCACAATAAGCCTTATTTCCATGACATAGTGCTGAGTCTACTCATGTTATCCAAGAAATAATAGTTAACTACAATCTATTTCATCTACTTGGGGCTCCATCCCATCCATCCATCCATTATCTTCCGCTTCTCCGGGGTTCGGGTCGCGGGGGCAGCATCCTAAGCAATGAAGCCCAGACCTCCCTTTCCCCAGCCACTTCCACCAGCTCTCCAAGGGGGATTCCGAGGCGCTCCCAGGCCAGCTGGGCGATATAGTCGCGCCAGCGTGTCCTGGGTCTTCCCCGGGGTCTCCTCCCAGGTGGACTCGCCTGTGACACCTCCCGAGGGAGGCGTCCAGGAGGCATCCTAACCAGATGCCCGAACCACCTCAGCTGGCTCCTCTCGATGTGAAGAAGCAGCGGCTCTACTCCGAGTCCCTCCCGGATGACTGAACTTCTCACCCTATCTCTAAGGGAGAGTCCAGACACCCTGCGGAGGAAACTCATTTCGGCCGCTTGTATTCGCGATCTTATTCTTTCGGTCATTACCAAAGCTCATGACCATAGGTGAGGTTGGGAACGTAGATTGACCGGTAAATCGAGAGCCTTGCCTTATGGCTCAGCTCTTTCTTTACCACAACAGACCGGTAAAGAGCCCGCATCACTGCTGACCCAGCACCAATCCGCCTGTCAATCTCCCGCTCCCTTGTACCATCACTCGTGAACAAGACCCCGAGATACTTGAACTCCTCCACTTGAGGCAAGAGCCTATCCCCGACCCAGAGAGGGCTCTCCACCATTTTCCGCCTGAGAACCATGGTCTCGGATTTAGAGGTACTGATTCTCATCCCAGCCGCTTCACACTCGGCTGCAAACCAATCCAGCGAAAGCTGAAGTTCGCGGCCTGATGTCCCCAATAGGACCACATCATCTGCAAACAGCAGCGATGTGACCCTGAGGTCATCAAACCGGACACCCTCCATCCCTTGACTGCGCCTAGAAATTCTATCCATAAAAATTATGAATTGAATCGGTGACAAAGGGCAGCCCTGATGGAGTCCAACTCTCACTGGGAACGAGTCTGACTTACTGCCGGCTATGCGAACCAAACTCCAGCTTTGTTTGTACAGGGTCTGAATGGCTCGTAGCAAAGAGCCATGTACCCCGTACTCCCGAAGCACCTCCCACAGAATACCCCGGGGAACACAGTCGAATGCCTTCTCCAGATCCACAAAGCACATGTGGACTGGTTGGGCAAACTCCCATGAACCCTCCAGAATCCTGGAGAGGGTGAAGAGTTGGTCCAGTGTTCCACGACCAGGGCGGAACCCGCACTGTTCCTCCTGGATCCGAGGTTCGACTATAAGCCGGACTCTCTTCTCCAGTACCCCTGCATAGACCTTGCCAGGGAGGCTGAGGTGTGTGATTCCCCTGTATTTGGAACACACCCTCCGGTCCCCTTTTTTAAAAAGAGGCACCACCACCCCAGTCTGCCAATCCAGTGGCACCGCCCCCGATGTCCACACAATGTTGAAAAGGCGTGTCAGCCAAGACAGCCCCACAACATCCAGAGCCTTGAGGAACTCAGGGCGGATCTCATCCACCCCTGGAGCCTTGCCACCAAGGAGCTTCTTAACTACCTTAGCGACTTCGGCCTCAGTAATGGACAAGCCTATTCCCATGTCCCCAGACTCAGCCTCCTCACTGGAGAACGTGTTGGTGGGATTGAGAAGGTCCTCAAAGTATTCCTTCCACCGCCCAATGACGTCTTCAGTCGAAGTCAGCAGCACACCATCTCCACTATATACAGTGCTAGTGGCACACTGCTTTCCCCTTCTGAGTCACCTGACGGTTTGCCAGAATCTTTTCGGAGCCGACTTAAAGTCAGTTTCCAAGGCCTCACCAAACTCCTCCCATACACGGGTTTTTGCCTTGGCGACAACTGAAGCCGCAGATCGCTTGGCCTGTCGATACCTGCCAGCTGCCTCTGGTGTCCCACAGGCCAACCATGCCCGGTAGGACTCCTTCTTCAGCTTGACGGCATCTCTCACCTGGGGTGTCCACCACCGGGTTCGAGGATTACCGCCCCGACAGGCACCAACTACCTTACGGCCACAGCTACAGTCAGCCGCTTCAGCAATGGAGGAACGGAACATGGCCCATTCTGAGTCAATGTCCCCCACCTCCCCCGATATCTGGTCAAAGTTCTGACGGAGGTGTGAGTTGAAGATCAATCTGACAGGTTCTTCTGCTAGACGTTCCCAGCAAACCCTCACTATACGTTTGGGCTTGCCTGGTCTGACCGGCATCTTCCCCCACCACCTGATCCAACTCACCACCAGGTGGTGATCAGTTGACAGCTCAGCTCCTCTCTTTACCCGAGTGTCCAAAACACATGGCCGCAAGTCCGATGACACGACTACAAAGTCAATCATTGAACTGCGGCCTAGGGTGTCCTGGTGCCATGTGCACTTATGGACATCCTTGTGTTCGAACATGGTGTTCGTGATGGACAAACTGTGGTTTGCGCAGAAGTCCAAAAACTGAACACCACTCGGGTTCAGATCAGAGAGGCCATTCCTCCCAATCACACCCCTCCAGGTCTCACTGTCATTGCCCACGTGAGCGTTGAAGTCCCCCAGTAGGACAATAGAGTCTCCAGGAGGAGCACTTTCAAGCACCCTTCCCAAGGACTCTAAGAAGGCTGGGTACTCTGAACTGCTGTTCGGTGCATAAGCACAGACAACAGTCAGGACCCGTTCCCCAACCCGAAGGCGTAGGGAAGCTACCCTCTCGTCCACCAGAGAAAACCCCAACATACAGGCACCGAGTCGAGGGGCTATGAGAAAGCCCACACCTGCCCGCCGCCTCTCACCATGGGCAACTCCAGAAAAGAATAAAGTCCAGCCCCTCTCAAGGAGATTGGACCCAGAGCCCAAGCTGTGTGTTGAGGTGAGCCCGACTATATCTAGCCGTTATCTCTCAACCTCGCGCACCAACTCAGGCTCTTTCCCCGCCAGTGAGGTAACGTTCCAAGTTCCAAAAGCCAGTTTCAGCAACCGAGGATCAGAACGCCAAGGCCCACGCCTTCGGACACTGCCCGATCCACAACGCAACGAACCCCTACTACTGCCCTTCCCATTGGTGGTGGGTCGATGGGCCCGGCCGGGCACCATGAGTAAATGCCCGGCCACCAGACGCTCGCTGGCAAGCCCCTCCCCCAGGCCTGGCTCCAGGGTGGGGCCCCGGTAACCCTGTTCCGGGCAGGGTACACAAGTCCTGCTTTTGTGTCTTCATAGGGGTTATTATGGATCACACTTTGTCTGACCTGTCACCTAGGACCAGTTTGCCATGGGAGACCCTACCAGGAGCTTTTGCTCCAGACAACATAGCAACATACTCCTAAGATCATTCAAGCACGCAAACCCCTCCACCACGATAAGGTGGTG
This sequence comes from Pygocentrus nattereri, assembly GCF_015220715.1. Lineage (NCBI taxonomy): Eukaryota > Metazoa > Chordata > Actinopteri > Characiformes > Serrasalmidae > Pygocentrus > Pygocentrus nattereri. The sequence continues at coordinate 30,439,465 of NC_051228.1, read as the reverse complement.
ATCCAAGGAGAGGTACTTGGGGCTTCAAAGTGAAATTTTCATTCAAGAAAAATAGTCCAGTCAAAACAAGCTGGGCCTGGTTTGTCAGATATTCTTTTCTTGGGAAGTATGCCTTCATTAACTTTATTCATGTTGACCTAAATTGCATCTCATGCCATAATACTACTGTACAGACCTACTGTTGTTGTATTTATTTGATGTGTAAAGAAAGTGATGTTACAAAGGCAAAAATGTATAGATTTTTTTGTGTCTGTCACAATTGAATAGGACTATAAGTCAGACAACAGCTGCATTGTATCATTATTCTCATTAAACAAATGAATAATTTACACACTTAATAATTTGCTTATTAACTTAATAAATACTCATTTGCATTGCACAACAGTGCATCCAACAATAAAGGAAACCTTGTGAATCTTTAACATACTGATGAAAAGTTTAGATTCAAAAGCTGATCCATTGTACTATGGCCTATACTCACTCCATAACTGGCAGATTTGAGTGAGGTTAAGGGGCAAAAATGCAAATTCTCTTATATCACCAGTGAAACGAAAGGGAAAGAGAAGCAATACATGGCCTTAAGTTTAATGTGGGTTAATGTAATGACGTTCCAAGTAATTTATGCTTATTTCTATTGGTCAGATCATCATGACATATCCGCACAATATAAAGGACTGTTGTTTTCAAGTGTTTTCAAATAAAAGAAAATCTAGAACACAAACTTTTGATATAATAGCAACAATATGATAGCTGACATTACTGTCAAAAATCAGAAAAACATTGTGCAAAAACTTTGCAGACTTATTATTCAGTTATTAATCCTAAACAATTATTGTACAGTTACTTCTATGAATGATTCAGTAACTACTATGTTACTAATATGGAAGTCAGGGTGAGGTATTGAAATGAGGGTCTATTTACAGGTTAATGTAGGTCTAAAGGGGTTAAATACATGTCATTCTCAAGAATGCTATTTTGCTAATGACTCCCTTTGAATGAAGTGTTACAGAAGTGAACTGAAGGATTAGCTTATTATGGTCCCACCTCCCATCCCCCTCACACCTCCGTTTCAGTAATATGTCTGTGTCAGCGGCGTTCATCAGGCTCTGACTGAGCCTTTCCATCCCACACTGCTCCACTACCCCTCTCTGATGACACATTATCCTCCACTGTTCCATAGATCATCTTTCACTATTTATGGCCTATATAAGTGTATGTTTTCAGAGGCTAAGTGACGAACGCAGCAGGAGGTCAGCGTACTCTTCCCACAGCCCCCTCTTTCTGTCTCATTCGATTTCATTTCATGCTTTTCCCCCTCATCAGGCTGCAGCAATATTGAGCGCAAGAATTCGCTGTTCACCTGCAGTGGGGCCCAGGTCACCATGTAAAGTTGTGCTTTAATTAGTCGCTAAAAAAGGAAAATGCCATCATGCACCTAATTGCTTCTGTTATGTGTTCATTAAAAATGCTCAGCAGAGCACGATATTGCAAAAGTAATTGCAGGGTTAGGGGAGCATTGTGTTAGCAAGTGTTGTCGGTGCTGAGCCATCTGCGTCTTTTTTTTCCCTGAGCGTAGTCATCTACTTTTAATGTCAGCCCCACGCCAAAAAACAACAAAGGCAAACAAACATGGCAGAGAGCGACGGCTCTTCTCTTTCACCCATGCAGATAGCTCTTTCAGCGGACGCCAGTGTTCTCAGAGCATCAGAAAATGAATGTCACAGATTTTAACCCCAACAAAGAAGATTTTATACTTTTGTTGTTTGGTTTGCTGTGTTTGCCCTCATGTCAGGCTACAGCATAATAGCACCCTCATCTGAGACCATGCCTTTGTGTACAAGAGCAGACCTTGCTCTTCGCTGCATTAGTAAACTTACTAGACAAGTTATTGTGAATTTACTGGACTGGACACCTTGCCGTTTATGAACTTACTGGACTAGTTATGTCTGTTATGTTTGAAAGAAGCTTTCTCTACTTTGAATGTGAGTGTGATTTTGCAAAAGCTGCGGTATAAGCAGTTCTGATCTAATCCATGCTCAGTCCTTATTTGATTGCTGAATATAGTCAAGGTACCTGATTCTAGTTTTTATATGGATGAACAGAAACAATATAGTTTATAAAACTCCCCACATGCTAGCTAGCTTACCCACCGGTCACTGTGGTCCAAATCCATGTACCTGATTCTAAATGCTTATATGGATGGCTTCATTTATTTTTTTGCATTGGATACGTTATATATGCCATGTTTGCATATATGCCTGTATTTTGAGTGGGAGTGTGAATTTGCAAAAGCTATGGTAACATATTGATGATCATCACAAATCCCCAAGCATTTTCCAGCCAAACGTAATTACATAGCAATGTTTCAAGCAAAGCAGAAACAAGGTAATTCATTTTGTAAGTACACTGTAAAATATGGCTCATCAGTTTAAGAAAAATACTTCATGTGGTAACAAATAAATTAACGTGTTTTATTCAAACTAAATAAATATTTTGAGTAAATGATTCTTTCGATTAAAATATTGTTTTGAGTTAAATTGCTTGTTCCTACATAAAGTATGTTTTTTTAGGTTGAACCAATGAGGCATTTTTTATAGTTTAGCTCATTTACCCTTTTGCTACCCTTTTGCTGATCATTTCCACTGGTGCACTAATAGAGCTTTCAATGTTATGTTACCACCAAGTGATTTACAGGTCATAGCAGCTCATGATTACATGCAGACAGATAGTCAAATTCAAATTCAGACATGTTCTTTACTTTGTATACCTGTTGGATGTTATTGGTAAAGTTTCAAACTCAGCTCTCAGAATATCACTGGAACTAGATTAGCCATATGCCCAGTGTAATCTATTGAGGATAAAAAATGGTCCAATTCACCCACAGAAAGCCTGTCAACATCAACACAAAGAATCAGTTACTAATACAATGTTTGTGATATGTGACATAACATCCCTGCTCTACACTGTCATGTGCATCAGAGGCGTAAGAAATGGCAACTAATATTGTGAAACTATGAAGACTGGGTGAATGGGTGTGAATGAGTAATTAGCGTAGTAGGACTTCATATTACACAATGTCTCAGACTGTAGATACACCGACAAATAGCATAGATGTGAACTGATCTGCTTTACAGAAGAACTGCTTTGTGACTTTCCTTTTAAACAAGCCCAAGACAGAAGGATGTAAGCTAGCAAAATTGCCTAGCTACTTTATATCTGATATCTGGTTTTGAGCTGCTCACATGGTCATACCTAATTAAATGTAATTAAATAAAGTGAATTAAAGCACAATAAATAAAGTAGATTCAATAAAATTAGAATCTGTATACACTATAAGAACTTATACAGACTATAAATCACTCAAATTCCAGCTTAAAAAAAAAGGAAAGAAAAAAAAAAAAAAGATCAAGCCCCTCTGAAGAACCATAACACAAACTGAGGTCTGACACTCTGGAGAGCCATGGCCTTTTGTGCAGACTAAAGAGAGTTACTCATGCAGCTAACCTGGATCTTCCGTCTGACCTCTCCTGACATACATTACACTGACCCGATTAAAACAATACTCGGTTTCCAGGGCATACAAACATCTATAAGCCCCCCTCCCCTATTTCTCTCCCTCTCTCTCTCTCTCTCTCTCTCTCTCTCTCTCTCTCTGTCTCTGACACCTTCACCTAAGCAAGCCTGACCTCCAAGCGACAGGGTCCAGAGAGATTTGAGAGAGAAAGAGAGGGTAGGAAAAGAAGAATGAGAGGACTGTGTAATGTTTACTATGTCCACCCCTTAAATCCCTGCATCTGAGACCTAACACCCCAGCCACACCTGTACCTGCCTGTTTAATTATCCACAGGACCCCCCAAAATATGCAGTAGTACTGCTGTGGTCATGGCAACCTGAGACAGAAGAGCATTTCATCTGGGTTTCACTTCAACAGACAGAAAATACATTGGTAGTTAAAAAGAATCGCTCAGATGCTTTAGAAACAGTTTTAAATGAATATGCAAGGCTCTTATATTCTTTTTGCTGTACAGAAGAGATATTAGAGTTTGACCTAAACAAAATACACTTCTCACTTTATAGTCTAAACTGTCCTTAAGATATTTGTAATCCATTGTTTTGTGATGTCAAACCATTGTATTTACATACACTATATTACTAAAAGTATTCACTCGCCCATCCAAATAATTGAATTCAGGTGTTCCAGTCACTTCATGTGGCCTTGAGATTAGCTCAAGAACAGCGTAAAGAGTTTCATGGAATGGGTTTCCATGGCCGAGCAGCTGCATCCAAGCCTTACATCACCAAGCGCAATGCAAAGCATTGAATGCAGTGGTGTAAAGCACTGCCACTGGACTCTAGAGCAATGGAGACATGTTCTCTGAAGTGATGAATCATGCTTCTGCATCTGGCAATCAGATGGACGAGTCAGGCTGCCAGGTGTAATGTTTGGTGGATTTTTGGTGTGGGGTTGTTTTTCAGGAGTTGGGCTCTGCCCCTTAGTTCCAGTGAAATGAACTTTTAATGCCTCAGAAGACCAAGAGATTTTCGACAATTTCATGCTCCCAGCTTTTTGGGAACAGTTTGGCGATGGTCCCTTCCTGTTCCAACATGACTGCGCACCAGCGCACAAAGCAAGGTCCATAAAGACATGGATGAGCGAGTTTTGTGTGAAAGAACTTGACTAGGCTACATTGAGTCCTGACCTCAACCTGATAGAACACCTTTGAGATGAATTAGAGCAGAGATGGTGAGCCAGGCCTTCTCATCCAACATCAGTGTCTGACCTCACAAGTGCACTTCTGGAAGAATGGTCAAAAATTCCCATCAACACACTCCTAAACCTTGTGGAAAGCCTTCCCAGAAGAGTTGAAGCTGCTATAGCTGCAAAGGGTGGGCATCATATTAAACATATTTAAATATATTAAAATTTTTTTTAAAAAAAACAGGGAAGCCAATCAGAAAATAGGTCTTTTATATAAATCAATCTTAAACTGTGAGAAAATCTCTGGAAATACAAAAAAGAGGAGAAAAATGGAGGATACGAGCCACCTATTTTCACAGGAAAGATCTTTTTGACTGATACGCTGTAATGGTGGCAGACAGAAGATCTTTAATAACAAAGGGGTGGTCCAAAATCACAGTTGAAAATAGAAAGTCAAAAACCAGAACACCAGTACAGAACAAAAGGGAACAGCAAGAATCAAAGTCAAAAACAGAAAATGAATACACGAGTAGGCTCGTATACTAAACTTGTATGCTAAACTAAGTGACAAAGGAATTAAGGCACAGGTCTGAGCGCAATCAGAAGTCTGGAGATGAGGAGCACTGATAGGTGGATCTGTGAGAGTCCATAGCCTTGTGATGCAGCAAAGAGTTCTGGGAATTTGAGTCTTGGATGGCCATGTTGGATATCGTTCCAGCCAGGCCGAAGGGAGGTGTGACGCATCCAAAGAAACCAAACGCAGTCCACTGCTTTTGCATGCGATGTAAGATCAGATGATTGTCAGAATGAGATCTGCATGAGACTAAGTGGTATACACAGCACACAAATCTAGTACAATAAAAATTGAGCAAGAAGGGCCTGGGACCGATTCAGGCCTGGTGACCAGGGTCCTTTCTGTGTGGAGTGTGCATGTTCTCCCCGTGTCTGCATGGGTTTCTTCTGGGTTCTCCGGTTTCTTCCCACATTCGAAGGACATGAGTCAGGCCAGTTGAACATGGTAAATTGCCCCTAGGTGTGAGTTTTGCTTATTTACATGTTTTGCTTAAGTACATAAGTACTAGCTTTTGTAAATACTTAAGTGTCAAAATTTAAAATACTGTGAGATATCATAGCAATCCAGCATTTCTTATGTTGTTTATTCAGTTTAGGAAATGTGTAAAATTTAATTCACTCCCCATTTAAAGTCCTGGAATATTGGGCATCTGATTGAAAATAGCCTTGCTTTATTTCTGAAAGCTTAATACAATATTTAGGGAAGGGATTTACTGAAAGGTGTACTGTGATTGGTTTGATTGACTTGTGAAAGTGTATCATATTCTTTCATGTTTTGACTACAAAGTATTTTTAGTGAAATTAAAGCAACAAAAATGGAAATACTTAATACTTAATGTAAAAAAATAATAATGAAGTCCATGCACTTTATTACTGTCCACAACTGGATTAAGGCAGGACAAGTTTATTTATACACAAAGACAATGAATTGCGCTTTACACAATAAATCTAATTGCACATTGAATCATTCAGCAGTCACCAGGAAATGCTGGGCCAGAACTACAAAGAAAGATAAAGTGCTATGAACTCTACAACCTTTCTTCTTCTTGCTCCAGAAGACTCACTTAGTGACTATCTAGCATTTAGTTGGACTGATAAAAACACTTGCAGCTGTGGGCAGACCATCAGAAGCTAAGACTAGGAAACATGTGCAGAAGAAAAGTCTAATGGATGGTCTGTGAAGAAAGTACATAAAGCAGTATAGTTTCTGTAGAAAGTAGGACAACACAGTTTGAGGTGGTCATCAAAGCTAAAGACCTACAAGATACTGACAAAGACTCTTGGTTGTGTCTTCTCTAATACATGAATCATGTTTTGCTGTGAATCAGTGATCATTTCAGAAAAACAATTATTTTTGGCTGAGACTGTGCAATAAATACAAAGAACCCAAGTTATGATATATGCATGGTGCCCACACACTCCTGCGTCTCGCACCACACACTTGCTGCGGGCTGGCATTGATGCTTCTGTTGATTTGGGCTTTTTTGACACTCTTCCCACGTACATATTTCTTGCAAATTTCTACGCTTACTGTATGGATGGATGTTGGTTACCGAAGAATAAAATGGCTGTCAACAATCTGTTACTCTGCCTGAATTCATTGTTATCATTTTAATCAATAATCGGTTTACACTTCTGGGGTTGCATGAAAAGATGGATTGGGTTGCAACGCTATAAACTACCCAACCATATATCGTTCAGTAGCTTGTCTCATGTTTTGTTATGGCTACGAAAGATTATGTGACTTGAAAAAAAGCTCTAAGGTTCAATAGTTTATGAATAATGTATTGCATTTCTGTGAAATATTGGCTACGGATGGAGGGCATGGTTGATATTTATTGCCTGTATTAGAGGTATGTTTATGTGCAATGAATGTGAATTGTTTAAAGCCTACATGCATTTCACAGGCAGTGTTGACATTCATGTCTGGAGCTGCCTTGTGATTAAGTGTTAGAGAAGCTCCCTCGCTCTTTCCCCCTCTCTCTCTCTCTCTCTCTCTCTCTCTCCTTTCTTTTTTCACCTATTCCTCTTCAGTGCCTTCCTTTTATGCGTATCTCTGTGTATTGTGCTGCTTATTAAGAAACAATTCCACCTACACTTTGGGCTCAGGCTCAGTGAGTGGCAGGCCATTTTCCCATCGCTGGTGTGCGTGAGCAGGCTAAAATGTTCTGTTTAGCCTGACTCTTCCCTCTCTGTTACTCCATGAGTCCACAAAGGAGACACATGCTGCTCCTGATTATGTATGCTTAGAAAAAGAGATTCCATGTAGTACCAAAGAAAGGCTCTATGACTTCTCACAATAGCAGAACCCTTGTTGTGCTATATAGACCTATTTCATGAAGGACTACAGAACTAAATAGCACCAAAACAAGGCTCTATAACTTGTAACAACAGCAGAACCCTGTTTGGTGCTATATACAACCATTTCATAAAGAACTACAGAACTATGTAGCACCAAAGCAAGGTTCTATAATTTGTAACAATCGCAGAACACTTATTGCTGCTATACAGAGTCCTTACTTAAAGGACTACAGAACTACATACAGCAAGACTATGTCATTGATCTGTACTCTTTCCAGAAATGTGTTCATTTTTAGCAACACTGACTTAAACCCCTTTCAAATGAATGACAAACTGTAGTGTATTAAAGACATGTCAAAACATTGTGTCCAAACATGAATTATGGAAATTGGATATGGTTACAGTGTTCATATATATATATATATATAGCATAAGGTTTCCCGATTAAGATACATTAATGAGCAACAGCGCTGTGTTGCTGTAGTTCATTAAAATTAGACAGGTTGAAAATGTCAATACATTTGCCACTATACTGATGACAGCTGGACTAGACAACAAAGCAAATGAAAGTTATATATCCCATAAGTGTGACCAGACCCCTGCATATTAAATACATATCATGTTAAATTAATGACAAAACACACTCTAAATTTAGTTTTTTTAACGAGTTACATGCTACAGTTTCTCAGGCTAAGTGAGATCATTCTTGTGCAACCTTGCAACAGCAGCTAAGAATGAACACATTTGTAGGTGGAGAATGGACAGTTCAGTGATGTTACATTTGCCTCCACAAGGTTAAAACGGTCGGGTATTTTATTCTCAATTGCGTCAGTCATTATTATTAGTGTCATGTGTGGGCCGACATAAACAGAACCACTTTCTGAACGGCAAAGAACCATATAAGCTTTTACATGGTTCTTAGCATTGCTTTTAACAAGGAATCTCTTTGTATAAAGTGTATAAATCAGCAGACAGCTCACAATAATATACAATCCTGTACTTCTAATAGAGGAAAAAAAGAGAAGAATATTATACTATTCTTCATAGTTCCTGCTGCAGAAGCTCTCACTTTACGACTAACGTGATACTGATGTTTCAGTGGAACTGCTTTGAGCTTTAGGATAGATTTTTATCCACCCTTATTTAATGGTTGCCTTGAAATTCTCCTCAGATGTGATGGGATTTTTATTATAGGTTTGTATGGATCTAGGGGTTAGACACCTTACACTTTAGCAAGCTTCACTTCTCGATAAGTCAGAACAGATTTTATTGGAATGTGTTATGGGATATTTTTCACGATTCTGCCGTCCGAACATGTGCCAAGGGTGACCGGTGTGAGGAGAGGTCAGGCTGGTGCTCAAATGTAATCACGGAGCAGTCTGGTGAATATGAAACTTCGGCGGCCAAGGGATTTATTATTCAGCTGTATCCATCTCCCTGTTCTGCTCAGTGCTGCACTCTGAATCCTGCTCTGAAATCTATTAGTCAAGCCTTTGATGCATTTGAAATTTGCCATGCCTGACTTGAGTTGAAGATGATTCTTTAAAGTTTGGCAACTCTAAATTTGGTACCTAGTTACCCTTTGGTTAACTTTTTTTGGGGGAAAAATCAAACAGTACAAATATATATATATTGCTTTTACTTCAGGATGACCATATAGTCTATGGTTTAGTGTGGTACAGAGGGTTCAGAAGGATGATGGGGTCAAGCAAATATAGCTACATTTTTTAGCCTACATGTTTCATTACCTTTTTTTCATAGAGTAAATTGTATACACACATATCCTTTTTAAATGTAAAAGTCAAAGACTACCCTTCATTTATTTAATTTCTAGTCAGAACAGCCACTAAGTACAAACTATTTATTTTTCAGCATCAGGAATATTTTTTCCATACCTTCAGGGTTCAGTCTTAGAAGTCAGTTGCATTTTCTGCTTCTCACAACCCAAGCAATCCCAGACACACACAGCGATGTCGAGGTCTGGAGGTCTCTTTCTCAGTGATGGCTTCTTTACAGCTACACATCTTTTCTGACTTCTAATGTCAGATTGTCAGAGTGGAAGGATGAACAGAAACACATGGATTTTCTCCACTCCCTCAAATATGAAAGCTTTAAGCTTTGTTTATCTGATGGTGACAGGTTTGGTGGTCTACCAGGGCTGTTGGGACTCCCATTTTCTCTGTATCTTCTAATAATTTGATGAACTCCAGTCTTGGAAACTTTTTTTTTCACTTATTTTCCTCCCCTACCTTGTGCAAGTGCATGATTTTATAAACTCGTACTGACTGTAGCCATTTTATTTCTTTATTTCTGCATTGCTTAACTTCACTTTCTGTAGGCCCCCTTGTGGCCATACCATTGCCAATCATTTTAATACATTTTCTATTATCAGAAAAACTAGAACACTTTTAAGTGTATAAAATGTGATCCTCTGTTGAGCTGTTAATAAGCAACAATGGGTAAAAGAGATAGTGAGACCCCCTCCTGTAAAACAATTTACACCTTTTCACACAGATAGCAATGCTAAGGTAAAATTGACAGAATCTTTCCTGTTATCAAAAGCACTTTTATAAATGTTGACTTACTTGCTCACCTAAAAAGATAAAAATCCAGTTCACTTTTGGTTTTGTAAATCCTATATATATATAGAGTCAATCCATCTAATATGAAAAAGGGTTCAATCATGCAAACCAAAGCTGAAATACAGGATGCTTGGTCTCCATAATTCACGTACACTCTTAGTGGCAAATGTATTGACATTTCAACCTGTGGTGCCTCAGTGTTCTTTAAAGTGATGCTATGGAAAAAAAACCTCTCAAAAACCTTTCATTAGGTGATACTCAATGTTTAATCATGCATTTGTAGGTTGTGATCAATAACCATGGAAGATATATTTGACATGTTTCCCTGTAGGCTACTTAGTGAAAGAATCAAAAACCCATTGATTGAAACACACTCATAACAGAATGGCCTGGGAAAAAGGTCTTTCTACAGTGTCACTGCTAAGAACCTTTTTGGCATCTTTACTTTACTTTTAAGATGCTTTACTTTTAACTTGCTGCCTATATAGCACAAAAACATCTGGATATTGTATTTATTTTATTATGCTTTAAAAACGACTACTTCCTTAGCAAACACGGCCTTGATGTAAGTCTCCCAGCATTCCAAACACGTTCCCCTTTCACTGGAGCCATAAAGCATCATGCCCGGCAGGCCGGGGACAGAGAGGGGCCAGAGGCTAAGCAGAAGGAATTAAGGCTCCATTTTACAGATAACCTCAGCCCTTGTCATCAATCTGTAAAGGATAAAAAAAAAAGTGAAGGAAAAAACTTTTCTACTCTTCTAATATATATATATATTTATTATTTCTCGTTGTGCTTTTGTGGCAGTCAGCTAAATGGAAGCAACTTTAGCCCCTTACTTCAGCATATATGTAACGGGCTGGCAGCGTACAGTTTCAAACGTATCATGGGTTAAGGTAATAAGGGGTTGAGATTAGCATACAGTGACGGGAAGAAGACTTTTCCTCTGCTTTCTCTTTCACTGTCTGCCAGCATTATGTGGTGGAGATGCAGGGCTGGGTACCGACAGGTCCTCATTACCACCCTCTCTGGCTGAGCTGCAGGTGGAACAGAGGCAAGAGATCCCCCCCCAGCCCCCCATCCCCTCGCTGTATTCTAAAAGAACACACTGCTGAGAAATATCACTCGCCCTCCCCAAGGCAAATGCAGTTCCCAGGAAGTTAGTTGGGGCATTGTTAGACTTGGGGAAAAAGTTTAAATTCAGGACTGAGCATATATTTTTTTTTCCCCACTGCTGCCATTTTACCGTGAGACTTCAGGATGTGCGCTGGGCAAACTCTTCCCAAAGCTGTTGCTGCTGCACAAGGATTAGCTGGAGGTGTTTTATCAATGTGATCTAGTCATGTTAGAGAGAGGTTAAGAGTTTCTTCACTATGTTGGATGGTTTGTCTTATACTCGCAACCTTCTGCAGGCCCCTAGGTCCATTCCATTGGAGGACTGTGAATCGACTAAAAAATGTTTTGTTAATATAATCAAAACAAACATTTTTTCCCATAACTTTGTTACTAGGGTGACTAGGACGCTGCTGGCTCCCTGTGTTTGTGAAATTCTGTGACTCTTTTTCTGAGCTGCTGGCGAGCAATGAGGGGTGCACTGTAAAAATAATTCACATCTTTCTACAATGACAGCCACACCAAGATAGAATACACAGCAGAACTGCTGCTTTCTAGATATCAAAACAATCATATACAACTGCCACAATAAAAAATAGCATTTAAACACAAGAAGAATGCTCGCCAGTATCAACCTGGACCAACCTGTTCGCTCCTTTGTAAACCAAGCAAATTTCAATCAAAATATAGCCCATCCTCACTGAAGGAAAACCTATGGGAAAAAGTATTTTATTCACTTTAGCTTTTCATCTTGTGAAGGTTCTTTAAAGAAGCTTTAAAATATTCTGTGTGGAACCAATAGAAGAACATGGTTTGTTACTGTGTGTATATGTACAATGCCTTTCTGGGCTGCACAGGTAGACCCTGAAGTGCCGTTTTGGTTAGCTTTTAAGGTAAGGTACATTATCCAAGTGTTTTCTATGGCCATTCTTTAAGATCTGTTTCAGCAAAGTGAAGTTCAGTGTTGTCCGTATAATAGAGCCAGTGGCTCAGCTGAGATTCCACAGGCTTCAGCATTGCTAGGCACCCACCACTGCAGCATAGAAAGTCCCACTGATAATCCGGTGTCACCTTGCATGATGTGGTTACTTTGAACAACGACCAAGCAGCAGTGAGAGGCGCTACACCAAGTTTTTGTTACTGTAAAAATGTAAGGCTCTGTGGAGCTCTGAAAGGAAAATTCCACCAAGTTTTCAAAACTTTCTGCATAATCCAGCAGTTGAGACATAGACAAAGTCAGTCAGAGTGGTTTGATATGAAATGGCTCATTGTTGAGAAACATGCAGATTCAGATTTCTTAACAGTGGCGGTGAAAAAAAGTCACAATGTCTGCAACAAAGATGTAATCATTTTATTTACAACCTAAAATGACCAGTAAAATATACATGTCTTCTTAGCTTCATGCTGATCATGATAAAATTGTGGTGAATTTAAAAAATAGTTCTCTACATACTATTATACACTTGCTTGTACCTCTCTGCCAAAGAGTTAAAACTCCAAGACTGGCAGCTATCAGTGTGTAATGTTACAATCTCACATACAGGATATTGGGGTTCAGTTCCCTGAGATACACTGTTAGAGGTTTGTCTGCTTTAGGAAAACCTTATACAAACATTAGGTTTTCTTTGAATAATAACTACACTGTCTAACTTGATAAGAGTGTATTTCCCTTTTTTCAGTTAACACATACTGTCTTTATTGACAGTATGTGATAACTGTGTCTCAGCTATGTTGCTTTGACTGCAAGCTTATTTAGCTGATTTTTATGTACTGGGCATGCTCAGAGTGAAGCGAAGCTCTGTTAGTCCATCTGTCAAAGCTGAGGGATGCTGGGAGATTTTTTTTTTTAGGCTGTGCTTCATGTCATAGAAATACACACAGATGCTCTCTTTCTCTATCTCTCTCTCTCTCTCTCTCTCTCTCTCTCTTTCTCTCTTTCTCTCTCTCTCTCTCTCTCTCTCTCTCTCTCTCATAAACATAAAAACACACACATGCCCCAGGTAGTCAGATAAAACCAGCTATTTAGATAATGCCTACTTTGGGTGTTGGAGATTCATATGCAGTAGTACATCACAAGCTTCCAGCTCAGTGCTTTTCTTGCCAGATAGTACATAGCTTCATGCACAGAACACCATCAAAGTGTTAACAAGACAATGCATCTATTTTCCCTATTCATAAGAAAATACTAATCATAATATTCAGCTTATTCATAACTGTGTATATTTTAACTCAGCGACAAACTGTGACTATAAGAGCTAGGCCTTCAGTTTGGTCCAAAGAAGCCAAAACCTGATCAAAAATGGAGGAAAAACTACCTCTATAATGTCAATTTCTGCTAGCATTGGTTGGATCTGTATTTCTGCAGAGTTTAGTTACAATCAATCTTTATTTTACTTCTTTAGTAGTTCCTGATTAAAAGTTGGTGGCATTTTATTCTTTTTACAGTCCAACTACTTCCATACACATTAAGTAATGTTGAGGTCTGGACTCTGAGGTGGTCAGGCTATTGTTCTGATTTCACTCATTGGCTAGATCAGATGCACTGTTGTTAATTAAGGGGAATGTTTTAGATAAAGGTTGGAACTAAACCTGTGGGACATTAAATCTCCAGGAGGACAGTTGGTGACCACTGGCCTACAGTGAAGATTGGTCCCAACCACTGGAAATCAAACCGTCATTGGTTGATTATGCTGTCAAGGCCTTCTAGGAATCCTAGATACAGCACGGACTGTGAATATGAGTGGTAGCCTGACAGTCATTTGTGTATCTAGAACTTCCTGAAGGCCTAGAGTGATATTTTTCACATAATATTTGCCTCATCCACTGAAAATCAGAACCAGAACCAATTTTTTTTCTAAAGAGAGCAATGAAATGATTAACAATGAAATACGAGTATAACTGCAATGCTTAGAGAGTTTAAATACAACAAGAATGAAGATTAAATAAAAATGCATACATGGTTTTTATTTCACAGAAATAATTCAGCCTTCTCTGAAGGCCAAAAGGCCCCAAGAGTTCCTGCTTAAGCTAGAATTATAAAGATCTAGTGCTGCTTGATCCCATAACTAGAAGAGGAGAAGACTCATCTGGAGAAGGCAACACGCCTGTGCAAGTGATGTAAGCCAGTTTGCTTGCCTGCGCAACTTTAGGGAGTGTAACCTGAAAGCAAACAGTGGTTTTAACATCTTTCGACTCATGTGAGGCATTATATTACAATCACTTCACAGGATGGATCAGGCATCTCGAGGGAGAACGAGGCCTCCACGTAACGTCAGCCGCAGAGACAAAGGCAGAATATCTAGGCCAGAGTGAGATTTTAATGGGCCAATTTTCTGTCAGGTTTGTGCCCGGAGGCCAGGATGATCCAGGCTATATTTTTTGTGTGTGTGTGCTCGGAAGGCCTCCCTGAAAGGCTGTAACAAAGCCTGCACTTTGAATGACACCCAAATCCCACTAGTGGCATGCCATCACCTCAGCCAATGGTGCAGGAAATTCCCCCGCCAGCTCCACTTGGCCCAGCGAAGTATCAGCCGCAACACCTGCCGTCTATTCTGGCTGGTTGGCTCAGTCTGTGTGTATATGTGTGTTTTTTGTATGTGTGCTTGCATACATCTGTGTCTGTGGGTGGTTGTGTGAATGCGATGCCTTTTTCATTTTAGATCTCCTTTCTGTGTGTAAGACATGTAAGACATTCGTGAACTGGCAGATAGTCTGTTTAAACAATGTTACCATTCAGTCACTTGGCACACCCGTTCAGCTAGGGGAGACCCACGCAGCACTGGGGACTGCTTCAGCAATGCGTGGAGCTGAGCACTCACTGCAGCCGGAATACAAATGGGGGCTAAATGATGCCCACTGCTAGATCAACAATGTTAACATAATTTACAGCAACAATAATAGCCTCCATCGTTGTATCCCCAAGTAATTGATTTCATTTAAGCTATCAGCAGGTCATTTTTAACAAAGATTTGCTGTTGGCAGCTTTAGAGGTGGCATGATGAGCAAGACACAGCACAGACTACCATTAAGTTTAGAATCACCATTCAAAGGTTTAAATAACTGATTTTATATAATATTATAAAATCAGTTTTTTTATAGGTACAGAACTGTGTAAAAGTCAGAGATCACCCTTCATTTATGTCATTTTTAGTCAAAACAGTCATTTAGTACAAATGCTTCATGTATCAGCATTCACTGTGTCCACTCATCGCGTTTGTAACAGCTTCAGTTGTTTTCAAAAGACTTTACATTTTTTCAAAGATATCTGCAAAGACATTTTTTCCATGCCTCCAGAGTTTAGTTTTAGAAGTTGGCTACATTTTCTGCTTCTCACAGTCCAGCATATCCCAAACCGATTCAGTGACGTTAAGTTGTGGACTATAGATGAGAAAGCTATTTAACATTAAGAATTAAGTTAAAATAAAATAAAATAAAAAAAAAAACACAGATATGCACCTTTAGGAAATGAATAAGCATTTAATGACATACATAAAAAAGGCAAAATGATGTTATATCAGGTGAATATAAATATCTGATGAAGCTGACAGGTTTAATGCTGATAAGAGGACAAAGTAAGATATGAGAGAGTAACAAGAAACATTGGAGGTTTAGCAGTATAAATAAATGTGGGCTCACTATTACTCACAACCGGCCACTGTTGCCCTTTTTATTTTTGTTTTTGCTTATGAATGATTGGCAAGGTGTTCATAGTCTAGTTAATGACCATCAGTATACAAATTTTATTCTGGCCATAGACACTTTATAAGGGTAGTCTTACTGTGAAGTGGCACAGAATAAAACATCTAAAACATTGAAATACCTTCTGCTGTGTAGTTATATTTCAGTCTTCACTGATTCCACATGATGTTATTGGATAAAAGAACAATTATTAATATCTACTGATTTCAAACATTTAAACATTAGTCCAAATGCTACTTATATAAATGCAGTGGGGAGAAACACTTCCAGCACATGTCAAATAGCTCAGACATTATTTCATACAGCACTCGTGCCTCTCACCCTGCCTCTTTATTCATACGTCTGTTGTCTGTCTGCTGGGCAGCAAGGCAGGGGATGAAAAAATGAGTTTGTCTTTAGACAGGAGAATGCTGTGCGCTAACATGTCAGGTGGGTGGGAGGTGTGTCATACAGTGCAGGGGCCAATATTTTGCTGTTTGGACTGGCAGCCTCGTAAAAAGAGAAGCCCAATGCCTTTCCACCACAGAGGGGATGCTGAGATGTCAGTGAGAGTTACTGAGACATGGAGGCCTTGAGAATCCTCCTTTCACATGAGCTATGAAGGCAGACAAGAGGAGAACACAAGGTCAGCTTGGGGGGGTTTACTGTGGATGAGTATCAGGGGAGTTGTATTGCAGGACCATTGCAGGTTACTTTTATAGTGTTTTATATTGTCACAGTTCTTTTGTAAAGACAAGTGAATTAAAAGAAATGTTTGTGAAAATGTCTAAACCCTATTTAAATTACACAATCCCATTCAATCAAATAGAGTCTACATCGAATGTATTACATTTGTAGTCTTCTATGCATTTTAATACACAATTACTAATTTAACATACTGATAAAAAATAGTAGTAATCTGAAATTGCACCCTAAAATTTTCAATTTAACAAGGGTTGTTCAAACTTTTGCATGTGACTGTATGCTCGTACCACACTTTGTGAGATTTGTTTGTTTGCTTTGACTTGTCTGTGACAGTATTACATCCATTTAGGTGGAAATGAAGGTATTAAAAACTTAGCTACACTAAATCCTCAGATAATTAGATGTTAAACATTCTCTTCTTAGCCTTTGTCAGAGCAGATTATAATATCATGTTAATGCTAAACCTTTTGTTCAGCATATTTAACACTGAAATGTCTGTCTTTATGCACTTGTCTTTTAATTATACTGTTATATTTACCTTGCACTTTAATAGCACCTGAGATGATTATACTTTATAAGACAAACAGAGTGAAATGTACTGGGAGCATATTCACTAATTCAGTCTTATGAATGTGACATCGCATTGAGAGTATAATACTGCAATGTAAAGCTTAAAGTCAAAAGACCTTTCTACTTTCTTAATTCATGTCCCTGACAGGGTTGGGGTGTCTCTGAATACAAAGTCTTTGAGTAGGTATTCAGAATACAGAAACTAAATAGCTGTATTTAGTCCAGGTTGCATTCAGAATACAGTTCCATGTTTTTTTGAAAGATGTCACAACTAAAAAGTCTCGCATTAGTGTTGTACTGGCCTCATACATGCATTTTGTTGCAAGTTACATAAGTTATAAGCTGTAAATCACTGCTCACTTATAGTCACGAATAGTCACACTTGCAGGATTTTGTTATTGAGATATGACAAATTATTAGCTTAGTTCATGAAACTGCAGTGAGATTAAGGGAGAAGCTGTAAACCAAGGTAGCTTATAATAACTAATAATAATAATAATAATAACTGCCAAAATAATGTTAATAAGTGATTTTTTTTCTTTTCTGAAACATATTAACACAAGAATTACATGAAGAAAAGCGCCACCAATAACAGCAGGAAACAGTGTGAGTTAAGTAAAAATGACAACAGCAGTTTTCCACATGTGCCTTATCAATGTGTATTCTAAATGTATTCTGAATATGTTCCCTTTTATGAGTTGTGATGGAATACATTACTGAATGCATTTAGGACAGTGTATTCAGTATTCAGCCATCGCTACTTTCTCAAAGTATTGTGCCCAACTCTGGTCTCTGGTCCAGTATGATTCATCACATCATGTCAGAAAAAAAGGTCTTTCATCAAAATTGAAGATCCATCAGGATCTTCCAGATGTTCCATCAAAATGTATTGGCTTTTGCTCCCCTCTAAAATATCTTCTCATTGTTGATTATATAAGCGCGCACCAGAGGACAGGTTTCATCTCCCCCTCCCACCACCTCCACCTACAGTATCATCGACCAAAACACAGCCAGATCAGAGACCCTCCTTGACACTTGAAAGGAAAATGCATTATGATTTCTAGTTCATGTTGGCTTTACTGCCATGTGACAATTAGATGACGGCCTGTAATAACACAGTGAGAACCGTCCTTTATTGTGTTACATGGTGAGAGACTTTATAGTGCTGTCAATTATATCCTAGTTTGGCGTTCACAATTCATATACTTAGCAACCCACTTATTATAAAGCAAAGTTTCCAACTCATGGTTATGGCCTGATTTGTCAAGCTTAGGTGCTGTGTGACAAACTCTTAAGCCAACTAAGCCACACACAGAATAAAAGGGCGCAAACATTTAAACTATGTTATTTCTGCACTGGATTTTCTGCATTTCTGCACAGCCTATTGAGGAAATATTAGCTGTATCTATTGCAGCTCCACATTTATTATATCACTAGTATAGTGCTGGGCTGTTATTTCCACCAGAGTGAGCAGCGGCTTCAGTTTCTCATATCAGCCACTGCCACGTTCAAATTTAAGTTCATGTTTATCTTTGTCATCTGCCACAGCTTGGAGTAGTTACTCAATAAATCCATTGCACATGTCAACATATTTCTCTCAAACTGCACAAATTTACTTTAGAATTTACTTCTAACTTCCTCTCTAAAACTGTAAAAAATCTGTACAAAGTGAAATATTCAAGGGAAATTAATTTAGTGCTTATATAGAAATAAACAGCCAGTCCAAGTAACCATTATTTAAAAGGCACCTTGCTGTCCCTGCCTTTACTCTGAACAGGAAACAGTCTGTTATGCTTAATTAACATTATGAATGGCTAATGCTGTTTGGACACTTACAAACTAGCCGGTAATGATACTTTGGAACTACACTTTGGAACCAGCTCACAACACACCACTAATTCACTGTTTTAATGCCTTGGTTCAGTTTGGAGCTGGTTAGAGCGAAAAATTTGGACCGACCGGGGGTCCCTGAGGACTGGTTTGAGAACCACGGATCTACATACTAATGACTATGAGCTGTGGTGCAAAATAATTCTAAGCAATGGAAAACACACACATGCAAAATTTAAATATCTTACTCCAGTCTCACTCTGGCTTCCTGGAAACCGCAGTCACCTCAACAAAGTTGGCAACTCTACACAACATGAAAGTTTTGACATGACATCTCTGCTGTCCTTCAGGGTTCTGGGTTAACCATGGAAAAGACACTTTTTAAACAACTGGAACATTAGCTTGGTTAGGACTAATATCAGCTAAGCTACTTATAGAAATAGTAGAAATAGTAGCTAGCTAGAAATATAATTACCTCAGCTAGCTAGTCCTCCTGTTATATTCAATTTCTTTAACATCTTTATCTTCAATTTGGCCTCAGCTATTGAAACCTCCAGAAAGATTATAATTAAAATTGTTATCCACACTTATGTCAGAGACTTTGTTTCTTTGCAAAAACATTGTTAGTCATTTAGTTAGAAATGATCAGTCAAACTGATCATAAGATTATAGATTATAGGGTTCGTCTAAAGAAATGGCTCGAATAACAAACCAGCAATAACAAGTTGCCAAGCTCTGTCATGCGGAGAAGGTGGCTGAGAGGTTAAGGCAATGGACTGCTAATCCATTGTGCTCTGCACATGTGGGTTTGAAACCCACTTTTTGTCGAAAAGAGTTTCTTTACGGGGCAGTTGTGGGCTGGAGGTTAGGGAACGAGCCCTGTGACCGGGAGGTTGCCGGTTCGATCCCCTCAGCTGACAATCCATGACTGATGTGCCCTTGAGCAAGACACCTAACCCCCAATTGCTCCCCAGGTGCCATGGATAGGGCTGCCCACCGCTCCAGGCAAGTGTGCTCACTGTCCCCCTAGTGTGTGTGTGTGTGTGTGTGTGTGTGTGTGTGTTTTCACTAGTGTGCATGTGTGTGGGTGTTTCACTTCATGGATGGGTTAAATGCAGAGGTCTAATTCCACAGTGCGCAAATACAGTGACAAATGGTTCAAAATTCTAAGTTGGATAACAATACCTAAACATTTGATGCAAGCCATTATTTAGATTTGCCACTATCTCAAAGTTACTGAATTAACATTAATTTTGCTTACACTCATAAATCTTAAAAAGATCATTTAGTAAAATGGTTTTATTGAAGTCAGTTTAGGCACTGCTTGTACTACAGTGGTAACCTCCATACCAATAGAAGGCACTGGTGGGCTTGTGGGAGTTTGTTGTGCTGTGAAAAGTTGCTGTCCTTCAGATTTGACCTGGTCCGGACTATCTCCGGACATTAGAAATCCTAACGCATCTTTCACTAGAATTTCAAGCAGGGCTGCTAACCCCACTTGTCCAAGAGTCCTCACTATGACCCTTATTGATCACTGTCTCTGGCGACAGTGCTGATGCACATTGGCTGCAATCTCCTCATCCAGGTGGCTGCTACATATCAGGAGTGCGTGAGGTGAGCCACTACTCCATGTAAACGTGTCAAGAGGAGTTCTGCACAAGCCTGACGGTTCATTTGTGAGCCATTATGCAGACTGTATTAATTTATCAATCATGGTATAATTTATAGCATAATTATGCATGATAATTAGATGGCTATTCAATCACTGGTGAATGGATGGCACTATTTTCCCTAACGAACATCATTTGTTAATGAGGGAGAAAAAATGGGTGTGACTTTATGATAATGGCTTGTCAAATTCCACACTTTCCCTATCATTATCATACTCCAGACAAAACTCTCCCCATCTGCCTGCTGTGGGAATCCAGAATAGAATGTATTAACATCAGCGTATCACAGGATTTGTGGCATGTTGTGCTTTTCCTTTCAACATGGAATTTTGTCTTCAATATGAGCTCACAATGTGTCTGAAATTAATGTTTAGTTCACTAAGGCTGTAGCTAATGAGTGATGCACAGTTAGTAGTTTTAATAAATGAAAAATTTCTGTCGTGAAAAATTTCTGCAGTCAAATAAAACTTGGGAAACAATGACATTGTCATTGAAGCTGTAGGAGTTACTGGGCAGAATTGGGAGGAGTGATTTTTAACAGCAGGCGGCACGGTGGCGTGGTGGGTAGCGCTGTCGCCTCACAGCGAGGAGGGCCTGCGTTTGATTCCCCGGCTGGGTGACCAGGGTCCTCTCTGTGTGGAGTTTGCATGTTCTCCCCGTGTCTGCGTGGGTTTCCTCCCACAGTCCAAAGACATGCAGTCAAGCTGATTGGTCATGCTAAATTGCCCCTAGGAGTGAGTGACTGTCTGTCTGTCTGCCCTGCGATGGACTGGCGACCTGTCCAGGGTGTATCCTGCCTTCCGCCCGATGACCACTGGGATAGGCTCCAGCACCCCCCGCGACCCTGACGGAGAAGCGGCTTAGAAAATGGATGGATGGATGGATGGATTTTTAACAGCATCATGGTTAGGGTTATGGTTGGGAGTATGTGTTTTGTCTTAAGTCTAGGGTTAGCTTTAGGGTTAGGAAGAGATTTAATGGAATGCAAGGATGCGAATGCAAATGACAGCGCTTGGCCAATGCACTGCAAACTCTGGGTCCTTCTGTAGAAACCCACCATGCATTCTTATGTTGCTGTGGAGGTCAAAACACTCAGTACTGAAAGGGGGGCGAGAGAGTACAAATCAGAGAGGGATCTTCTGCTTCCAATAGCCTCAACAGCTAAACATGGACAATAGAGGAGAGTGAGCTGCTTTGCCTCTTCTCTTGGATTAGAAATGCGATAGTTAATCATATTTTTATGCCATCTTTGCGTGAGACTCATGCTGGCAGTACAAGACTGCTTGGTCAGGCTTGGCTGAAGTTACAGAGCCCCTTGCTGTTGTTGTTTATTCTCAGTTGTGTAGGTGGGATGACGAAAGCTCTGTAGACACTATCTGGATTTAAACAACTTTATTTCAAATTAAAAGATAGCGCTAAAAGCCCTTGTTGCAGAGAGCCAGGAGCCAATGTGGAATCTCCCTGAAGTCCGAGATGCTTCAGCTTTTTAAGGCAAAATTTACGCACACACATAACGCAAAATCTATACAGCACGTGACAATATCTTATGGTATGGCTTACATCTGATTTTTGTTATTATGGCCTCATTATGGCCTTATATTATGGCCTTCTAGAAAGACAGAGAGGCCCAACTCTCTCCTAGGACCTGAAACTAGGGCCCCCTCGCTCAGGCTCCATTGACACACATAGAGCCTTTTTCAGCCAGAGCTCCATTGAAACACATGGAGCCTTTTGATAGTACTTTCAGACAGCTAGATGTATATTAAAGCCCAATATCATATCAATATCATATATAACATTTTATGAAGCCTGATACACTTCACTGTAATGCTCATAATGCAGCTTTGTGACACATTTTTGAATGCAACTACATGTGAAACCCCATCGGTGTAGCTAAAAGCGTCTGCCTTCAGTATGTTTTGGGCCTAAGCATTTACAAAGCATCTACAGTGGACCATCTAAATGAAATGTTACAGGGAATTCAACTGCTTCTGCATAAATAAATTGTAAAATGTAAATAGAGTCATTCAGAGATGTTTGGC
Organism: Pygocentrus nattereri; assembly: GCF_015220715.1. NCBI lineage: Eukaryota > Metazoa > Chordata > Actinopteri > Characiformes > Serrasalmidae > Pygocentrus > Pygocentrus nattereri. Next base: position 30,416,703 of record NC_051228.1, on the reverse strand, counting down.
ATAAAATTGCACCATTGTAGAGTCAGAATCGTTCAACAGGGGTGACAGAAACCAGACGTTTGACATGTTCATTATGTTGTCTGATTTACCAGTATTTCATCATTATCAACATCACATACAAAACTCAGGAGAAACGTGTAGTTTACAGGTCACATTTGATAGTAAACAAAATAGCTATATTTGCATTGTAGACATAGAGAATCCCGGTTCCTGTCACTATCACTGTTTTGCAATGCCCCATTTCTCATCAGACCAAACCATTCATTATTTATGTCTCAACAACTGAACTATGCAGAAATTCCCCTTTACGAGGTCAAGAAAATTTACACAAATATGCCTACTGAAACTTCCACCTCCTTCATAGCATACACTGTACATCCTATTTATGCTTATCTGTAATGTTTGCATGTGATGGTTCCAATAAAGGACTCATGGCTCACTTTGCTCCTCAGCACTACAGTTCCAGCTTGAAGAACAAACAGGCATTCCCTTTTTTCCCACTCTGCATGTGTGATACAGCAATTAAAACAGCTGCTGTTCCTTCCTTTGAACTAAGGTGAGAATATTTGAGCGGACGCTGGTTTTTAATGGGGGAACCCAGAGTGAGGGCGGGAAGCTGTTCAGGCTTTAAATACTGCAGGATTGTATTAGTTCTAATGCACGCATGAAGTCCTTCTTCTTTCCAGCTCCTCTGTTCTTGTGCTTCTGCTTCTAATGACCTTCCCAGGCAATTAGAGGAGAAGCTCCATTAATTATCGGCTTTGGTGCAACCAGACTGGCACTTTACAGAATCCACAGGAAACTTTATCAAAGCCTGAGATCCGCAGGAGAGCGATTTAACACCACTTTCTGTCTGCTTAGGATTCAGCGTCTCCTTAATCAAAGGGCATCTGTGTTTTTCATCCCAGATATTTAGAGGTTTTAGTTAGAAATCTTTTGTGTGCATGTGCGTTATGTGTATGTGGGTGTGTTTGATGCACCTCATACATATTGCAAGATTGGTGCAGCCAACAATGTCATTGGATTAAGCAGCTGTTTCCCATGGGTAGGCATGACACTGTTACTGAATAAATGATTCTGTCAGATTACCTCAGTCTCGGTGCCAGCGTGCCAGCCACATGAATGTGAAAGTGCAATGAGCTAGCAAAGATACATGTCATGTCAAACACTGTCCTGCTGGGTGAGCCAGCTCGCACATCCGGAACGTAATGAGGGACGAAATGTGAGAGAATGGAAGTGACAGACTGTACTTTTGAGCATTACACTGAAGAGATATGAGCTCTAGTATGGCATTATCAGTGAAATGAAGGCCGTGTAGCTGGGTGTCAATGGCTCAGTGGCAACTGATAGATAGGCATATCTGTTCAAATGAAAGTGTTGTGAGGAACTGGCTTTGAAAAGACCTCTTTTCAAAACTTTCCTCCTAAACTTTTCTAATGTAACACTTATTTAATGAAGACCTACACTTTTATAAAAGGTGCTATCATAGAGAAACCATTAGACTCTCTAAAGAACCTTCCAGTGGACGATTCTTTAAATAACCATTTTTTAATGAGATATAAGTGTGAAGAACCTTGTGAAGATGAGCAAAGAGCCTCCACATAATGTAAAGCTGGGGCGTAGCTAGAAGTGGGGTTTCCCACTTGAAAGCCTGGCCCCTGAGGATTTATGAAAGTTAAACATTCTTTGTGGAAACATATACATCACACAATTTTCTAATGGATAGTTCTTTAAATAACTATTTTTAGAAATGTGAAGAGCTTCCATGTAATATAAAGCAGTTGTTTTTTCTTGCATTCTCATGACTTTTAAACAAAATAAAATAAATATTGGATGCTATCACAATGCCAGTGTTTACATGGTTGTGTGCTACCATTGATCGCAGAAAACGGCAAGAAAAGAAGCTTCAACACCACCATGTAAACACAGCATTAGCTCACACAACTGTTTCTCCTGATGATGAGAACTTAGCTGAACTGTGTTATTTCCCATACCCTACTTGCCTAGCTAGTGAGTAGTTGTAGGGGACTGTGGTAAATAAAGCAAAGTTCAGTGCTGTAAAAAAGCAGAAAGAACATTGCTCTCTTGAACTATTTACCCTATATAGCTAAACTGAGAGAAAAAATATCAGGCTCTGGTTAATTAGCCAGTCATACATTTTATTAAGTGTAATAGCTGTGTAGTTACACAGTAACAGCACATGCAACAACTATATAACTACTGTTGATTTATTCACTGTACAGATGAATTGCAGTAGTACAGCTTATGTCAATACACATCTACTTCAGTTTTTACTTATGTAACACACATGTATCTTCATAGATGTAATAGCACATTTCCTCTTATTTATTTAGTAATTACACATATGTACACATATATGAGGTAAACTGTTTTTCCAACAAGAATTTTCTGTTTATATGCTTGCATGATATGGGTACTATTATTCTAGCTTTAGAGTATTCATTAATGTGATTGTAATCCAACAGCAACAGCAAATATCTACATGTTTTTTAAAAAGTACCTTTTATGTAAATAGTTAAAACAAGTGTTGCATTATATTGCCCCACAAGCAATTATCAAGATCAACTTCTGTAATTATATACACTATATTGCCAAAAGTATTCACTCACCTATCCAAATCATTGAATTCAGGTGTTCCACCGTCAACTTACAGTGGTATTATAACAAAGTGGAAGTCTTCAGGAACGACAGCAACTCAGCAAGAAAGTGGTCGGCCATCTAAAACAACAGAGCGGGGCCAGCGGATGCTGAGGTGCATAGTGCGCAGAGGTCGCCAACTTTCTGCAGAGTCAATCTACAGACCTCCAAACTCCATGTGGCCTTCAGATTAGCTCAAGAACAGCATAGAGAGCTTCATGGAATGGGTTTCCACAGTAGAGCAGCTGCATCCAATCCTTACATCACCAAGCGCAATGCAAAGCGTCGAATGCAGTGGTGTAAAGTGCTGTCACTGGACTGTAGAGCAGTGGAGACGTGTTCTCTGGAGTGATGAATCACGCTTCTCCATCTAGCAGTCCGATGGAAAAGTCTAGGTTTGGCGGTTGCCAGGAGAACGGTACTTGTCTGACTGCATTGTGCCAAGTGTAAAGTTCGGTGGAGGGGGTTTATGGTGTGGGGTTGTTTTTCAGGAGTTGGGCTCAGCCCCTTAGTTCCAGTGAAAGGAACTCTTAATGCTTCAGCAGACCAAGAGATTTTGGACAATTTCATGCTCCCAACTTTGTGGGAACAATTCAGGGACAGGATGAGTTTTGTGTGGAAGAACTTGACTGGCCTGCACAAAGTCCTGACCTCAACCCGATAGAACATCTTTGGGATGAATTAGAGTGGAGACTGCGAGCCAGGCTTTTTCATCCAACATCAGTGTCTGACCTCACAAATTCCCATAAACACACTCCTAAACCTGTCTTCCCAGAAGAGTTTAGGCTGTTATAGCTGCAAGGGGTAGGCTGACATCACATTAAACCCTATAGATTAAGAATGGGATGTCACTTGAGTTCATATGTGTGTGAAGGCAGACAAGCGAATAATTTTGGCAATAAAATGTCAGTAAAAAATTAAAGTCAGTAGAAATGTGTATTTACATAAGCGTTACTACTGTAATCCTTCTGTAACTGTGACTACATTAATATTAGTTACATTTGTGGTTGCGTGTTTTGTTAATGTGCAGCTACAAAATTATGAGAAACACTGTGTGACTAATTAGATTTTACCTGCCATAGTAAGCCAACAGTCAATATACTAATTAATGTTAGCCAGTTGTTTAATATTTGAAAATATTTTAGCTATAGTGGACATTATTGCTTATTAGCTGACCACACCAATGCCCCCCCCAACCTGTAACCTGGCCTCCCCACCCTATACCACTTTAGGAACATTTTAGTAACCTTTATTTCCTAAGTGTACATGCTCTAAAACAGCATTATTAGTGAAATTAAATCCTTATGGCTAGGTGGCCATTATTAAAGGCAAAATCACCTACAAGCATCTGTGCTATGATGGTGAGTGAAAAACGGGTTTTGAAAAAATCTCTTCACCACTTTTCTTCTACTTTTTGAATATAAGGAAAAAAAATAATGATTTTTGTACAATTTCTCAATGCAATTTATTAAAGTGGTTCTGAGGAAACCTTTTGAGAAGTGGAGAAAAAATAGGTATGTGCTCCAGATCTGCCATAATTCTCCTCCTGGGTCTAATGCCTGAGCTGTATTCCATGGAGTGTCTCCTGCCTCATGGCTTTGTGATGTGCCGGATGCCCATCCTTTTCCCTGGCCACACATGAATCCGGGTTTAAACTCTCAAAGACTTTGTTTGTTCCACATTTAGAGAAGTGACAAGAGTGAGTGGCACTTGGCTGAAGGCTTTCTCGCTCTATCCCGCTAGCTGATGCAGGCAGCAGCACTGGGTCGAAAAGCTGGGATAAGTAGGATAAGGATCCAGGCTGCTGGACTGGAATGAAAAGTGGTCACCTTTGGTAGTGCTGTTCGTTGAGTCATCCTCAATACATATGTATTCGGTCGCCTTGACATTTAGTCTATGAAATCCATGCAAAGCATGGAGGAAACGGTGGATCTGAGGCACAAACCACGCCAAACATGAGGGACAGTGAGGTTAGAATCGATTGAGGAGAACATGCTGAGGGAGTAAACATTCCTTTTACCTAAGGTTGGATGATATGGCAAATTTCTTAATACATTATATGTGTAACGATATGTTTCTGAGGTTTTGTCCATTTTGGGCACATGGATATCACCCTACTGGTTGTCATGACTTCCGTTTGTGTTATCAACTTGGTTTATCACTCCTGCATGTATTATGATTATCCTGATTTGTGGGACTTGACTGCCTTTATATGTGACTAGTTGCATGTTGTGAGTTGCATGCAATGTATTTTTTGTGCAACTTAAAAATTCAAAAACAACCAAAGTTGCATGCAACATATTTACTTACTCCACTATTTGTTAGGCTATAGCATTCATGCTGTCATCAAAGCATTATTTATTGAATTTATTTATTTATTTGCAGCATTCTTTGCATCATTTTTCCAGCTGTCATTGTACTTTTTCTATATCTACACTCACTGGCCACTTTATTAGGTATTGCTAGTAAAAGGTTGGACCCCCTTTTGCCTTCAGAACTGCCTTAATTCTTCATGACATACTTTCAACAAGGTGTTGGTAACATTCCTCTGAGATTTTGTTTATTTATTTGAGTTACTGTTGCCTTTCGATCACCTCGAACCTGCCCACTCTCCTCTGACCTCTCACATCAACAAGGCATTTTCGTCCACACAACTGCTCACTGGATATTTTCTCTTTTTTGGACCACTCTTTGTAAACCCTAGAGATGGTTGTGTGTGAAAATCCCAGTAGATCAGCAGTTTCTGAAATACTCAGACCAGCCCGTCTGGCACCAACAACCACGCCACGTTCAAAGTCACTTAAATCCCCTTTCTTCCCCATTCTGGTGCTCAGTTTGCACTTCAGCAAGTTGTCTTGACCTCCTCTACATGCCTAAATGAGTTGCGGCCATGTGATTGGCTGATTAGCTATTTGTGTTAACAAGCAACTGAACAAGTGTACTGTACCTAATAAAGTGGCCGTTGAGTGTGTATATCTGGCGTTTATCTATCCAACCATGGTGTATGTATTTGTAATCTGTTATGTGCATATTAAACCTCTGAAAATCTATGTTTATATAGTCATGACATTTCTACCTAATGTCTTGCTCATTCTATCCTAGAAGCACAAAGGACTACAACTTGGTCTCCGTTCCATAATACATTGGATCCTTTGGATCCCAAATGAATCTGAGCTCTGTGTAAAATTCAAGAGCATCAGAAAAGGCAAATGTGATCTAGCTATACAAATCATGGCAAAAGTAGGCTAACAAAGAAGAATAAATGGTGGCAGTCATTTAATCAGCTGTTACTGTTAGCTGGCTAGTTAAACCAGCTGGTTACAGAAGCATTAGCTTTGAGAAAAAAAACTTGTCTTTGTGTGTTCATTTGAGGAAATCATTTGACAGTAAGTCGTTCGATGTGATCATGTGATGTGTTATCAGTAGTTTGATTGGCTGTTTATTCCATGATCTTGAGATGCTTGCTAATGTCATGGCTGAGCTTCTAGTGAGTTGCGGGACGCTTCTTATTATGCAATTCAATAGCAATTTCCATGTAGGATTCAGTCTAAAGGCCCATTTATATAAGCATGTCATTCTGCTAGACCTATTTGAAGTAATTCTGGAGATTTCATTTATGTAGTGATATTTATTTAATACTGCTCTTATTGTGTATTAGAACCAGTTGTTTTGTCCTGTGTTTTCATCATAAGCTCCATTCTGTTTGTCTTTAGAATTAAGGAACTTGCTAACTTGCATAAATAATGTTATGTTTATGCAACCTTTACCTAGGTTGTGGGTAACCACAGGCCAAAAAGCAGCAGGGCTGCTATGGAAGGGTGGAACTTGGCATCAGTGACACAGTTTTGATAGGGCAAGGATGTATCAGCATCAAGGCCAGGGTGGCACTCATTTTCAGACTGGGAGCTGCTGTCCACCCTCACCTGATTCACATATAAAACTTGCTATCTCCAAAATGAAAAAAGTAATGAACTCTGGTGAGCACTGTCTGTTGCATCAGCCAGTACCAGATTCACACCCTCATGCTGAATTTGATATGCTAATCTCTCGAATTTCCATTCCACCTTAAATAGTGCAGCGGTTGCATACTAGCACCCATAGAGGCATCTGAATGTAACTGGTGGGAGCCACTGGTTTAAGCCCTACATTACTGCAGATATACACTTGGATGTATAGTTTGTCTAAGCATTTTTATGCTAATATGTGTGAGTTTGTACATTAGCTCACATTAACAGACCCAAAAATGAAAATTTTTTTCCAGCTCTCCCAATTACCCAATCCAGCACTGTAGGTATCAGTGGTTATCAGTGTCAAGCTGATATCAGCAGAAAACAAGACTGAATGTGATTCAGTCCTGTAACACATCTAGTCTAAAATAGCACAGACTCACACTATGTGGTGTTAGCTTTATTTCTTCCTGTGGGGTAGCAGTGTTTGAGTAGCTTGAGCACGAAAGACTCCTTTTATATGATCATTTTAAGTGAAGTGCTTTAATCAGAGAAAATATCAGATCATTATTGGTATTAGTTAGTATTTAATGTTCATAATTGGAAAAGAAAAAGGCAGTTTTGTTCCATCTCCAGTATGTAAAGCTGAATGTAAAGTACTTCTGTGTTCTAGAAGTACTGTCTGTACCAATAATGTACTTAGAAAAGTGTTTCGTGGTGTACTTTATCACAAGGCGCAGTGGATAGCCTCACAGCAAGAAGGGCCTCTCTGTGTGGAGTTTGCATGTTCTCCCCGTGTCTGTGTGGGTTTCCTCCAGTTGACAGCTGGGATGGGGTCCAGCAACTCCTCGCAACCCTGAGGGAGAAGCGGCTTAAAAGTGTGTGTTTGTGTGTGTGTGTGTGTGTGTCCGTTACCTTTACTGTGGCCTCATTAATGTATACCTTACTTGAGCAGGGAGGAAGAAGGACAGAAAAACATGATACAGCAGGTTCTCTTTCATTAGAGTGTTGAGTGGCCTCTCTTCCTGTAATGAACCTCGTTATCTTTAATCACATCTGAGAGCAGAGAGCAGCACTCAGGGCTTCAAAGAGCAAAACTACAGGCTCAGAGTATAGTCCAAGGGGCTGTAGGGGGTAGTGTAGTGGCCTCAGAGGGCGGGGCTTGGGGACCTAGGAATAAGGATAGTAGATCTGGGGGGCTGTGTTAGCAGCTTTCAGGCCTGTGTTCAAGCAGTGTTGCTAAAGTTAAATGTATCTTTCTACTGACTGACTTATTTGAATGTTTGTTTTTTTTTCACTCACACCCCTTTTCCCCCCATTTCTTTAAAAAATAAGAGATGTTGCACTACGTGAACATTGTTAAAGATTCAAAATGTATCACTCACTCGACAGTCCATGTGGCTTCTATATAGAAACCTTGCTGCAAAGACATTGTTTTGAATTCATTGGTTTTAGTCATGTCACAACACATTTACATACACTGCCAATCATATATTTAGACACGCCTGATTAAATGGATGTCTTTCATAATCTTAAAGGCATTTTGATCCATCGACTTATACTTAAATGCTTGTGCACAAAGTTGACTGAGCAAAAACTAATTTAAAGAATCTAAAATATTAAATCATTTAAATTTTTTGATGGTATAAAATAGTAAAACTGTAGGCTTGAAATAAGGAGATTGCAAATTTAACACTGAAGGTACAAAGAGAGTTTCAACAAAAACTGCTTTTTAAATAAGACACAATACAGGGCAGTCAATCAGAACCAAAATGTCCAAATCAGAACCACGGTGTCCAAATTTTCAAGGACAGGTTTCACTCAGAACAGGCCCCGCCAGGGTCCACCAAAGAAGTTGAGTCCACATGTTCAGCGTCATATCCAGAGGTTGGCTTCAAAAAATAGACACATGAGTCCTGCCAGCATTGCTGCAGAGGTTGAAGAAGTGGGAGGTCAGCCTGTCTGTACAGAAGGTGTCCTGGTCAGGAGTACCAAGACAACTGTCTCTTGCCTACAGTCAAGCATGGTGGTGTTAGCATCATGGTCTGCAGCTGAATGAGTGCTGCTGGCGCTGGGGAGCTGTGGTTCATTGAGGGAAACATGAATTTCAACATGTTCTGTGACATTCTGAAGCAGAGCATGATCCTCTCCCGCCGTATGGCAGTTTTCCAATGCGATAACAACCCCAAACGCACCTCCAAGATGACAATTGCCTTGCTGAAGGTAAAGGTGATGGACTGGCCAATTATGTCTCCAGACCTAAACCCAGTTGAGCACCTGTGGGGCATCCTCAAGTGAGGAGGAGGAGCGCAAGGTGTAACATGCATGAGCTCCGCAGTGTCATCATGGAGGAGTGGAAGAGGATTCCAGTAGCAACCTGTGCAGCTCTGGTGAATTCCATGCCCGAGAGGGTTAAAGCAGTGCTAGATAATAATGGTGGTCACACAAAAAATTGACACGTTCAGCACAATTTGGACCTGTTCACTGTGAGGTGTACTCACTTATGTTGCCAGCTATTTTGACATTAATGACTGTGTGTTCAGTTCTTTTCAGAGAACAGTAAATCTATACTGCTATATAAGCTGCACACTGACTACTTTAAGTTATAACCAAGTTTCATTTCTATAGTATCCCATGAAAAGATATAATTAAATATTTGCAGAAATGTGAGGATTGTTCTCACTTTTGTGAGATACTGTATATACATATATATATATATATATATAGTGTCAAATGAAGAGACCAAAGGTAATACTAAAGAAATGACTTAGTAAGCAGTCAGCCTGATGAAGGATAGTAAAGGTTTTTCCTTTAGTGTTTCAGGTAGCAGAGAGGAGAGATCCATAACGGCAATAATATTCAGGCCATTACAGGGCGCTAATGAGGCCCGAAATGTCTGAGAGAGTTTGATGTAGAGCAGAAGGTCATGATGAGTGACCTCAGAGCTGCTGATTGAATTATACCACCATTGGGTCAATATCGCACACAATGTGATACTTTCCAGGCTTGGTTGTTATATCACTGTCAAATGAAAGACAGTCCTATCAGTGCACGTTCCCCAGCATTAACCTTTCACCTTATCTTAAGCAATATTGATGATGGCTACTGAAGGCTGTCAGAACCATGACACTACCATAGCTTTTGGGCCATCATTGCCGTAAGTCAAAATAATGTTCACGATAAAGTTGAACTTTTGTTCATGGCAGAGTGATGGAAGACAGGAATACAGTAGGACCTGCATGTAGGTGAAGAACAAGAAGAAGCAGAATATTGAACTGTCAGGAGTTTTTTAAATGGGCAGGGAGGAGAAGTGCTCATGCGTCTATATTGTAAATCTCTGTCATCCATTTTTATTGCAAACATTCTATTGATTGGCATGACGGTTGAATTTAAACCCAGGGTGATCCATATTTCATTTGCTGTCTGATTGAAAGCCATTATAAAATAATTTAGCCTGCATGAAGCGTCATTGATTTTCATCCTCCACACTGTATCTGCTTGTAGGTACTGAGGAGGGCCCATTCTGCATGAATTAATTGTTAAAAGTGTTTAAATAACTGTATCTGGCAAGACATTATGACTTTCTTTGCAACAATTTTCATTAGGCTTTGAATACTTGGTTCAGAATGGCCATTGATTGCAAAAGATTTTTAACTTGTTTTTAATTAGTTAAGATGTCAAGCAATTTTTTGTGTGGATGTCACCTGTTGTAAAGCAGTCTTGGGTTTGTCAAATCAATAAAACATTGTTAGTAAATAATCTTTATTTTTAAAGGTACTTTTTTTCAGATGGATATTTGTTATGTTACGCAATTTTCCATTGTACATCTTTGCTGTTCCTCAGCCCAATCACTTTTACAGAATTCATGATTTTGTATTTTTTTTGTATTTCATTCACCAGTGTTCTCTTGCTACAGTACCAAGCCTGCATTACATAAATACATTATACAACCATTGGGAATCTCTCCCATAAAGAAATGCACTGATATAGAGGCTTCTTAGCAGTAATGTTGGCTATCTGGATTCCTTCTGCATTAGACAGAAGAAAAAATCTAACATCCCACCCATCCCACCACAAATATTCTCCCTGAAGTACTTTCAAAATTTCTCCCACCTTCAAGATATATCAACTAAAGGGTTTTCAGTCTTTAAAATTAAAATATCACTTTCAGAATTATTGGTGCACCACTGTATAAGGCAAGTAGGCATGTCTAGATTGTAGATGTGACAATCAAATTTCTTGTTTTTGCATAATGTTGACCAAGTAATATGTTTCACATTCTCTTCTACTTATCATTGAGCTAAACACTCAGCTAACTCCGAGACCCCCCACCCTGATACTAGGTTGCACTCTGAAATATGTCATAGTGTAGAAGAAAGATGAATTATGATTTCTGATTTATGCAGGCCTTAAGAATAAATTTAGATGCTTAATTTGGTGAGTCCACTGTAGATATTTTGTAGATGCTCATTTTTACTTGAACTAGCATTCAACTAAATGCACCTGAACTTTGAGCTCTATATAATTCTAGATTATAGTAAATCTAATCATTAGCCTTACCTTAAACCCTAACTCACTCAAATTTCAACCTGATTCTAAATCTACCCCTAACTGTAATGTAACACCAGTTAGTTTGTCTACAATGTCAGATTCTGTAAAGAATCAGTATGACTGTAATGTCAGACCCATAGTTAAAATTTAATTTAGAAATTAGGTCTTAGGAAAAGTGAGAAAGAAGAAAGTGGGAGGGTGGAAGAGTGTAAAAAAAATATGTAAGTATATAAATAAATGTATACATGAGTGCAACACTGCCTGTATGAAACAGCTCCATAAGTATGCTATTAAATAATACATTCTCATGACTTCAGTACACAAATAATCAGTTTTTGTTTTGAGCATCAAATGTGCTGTGTATGTGTACACTTGTTCATTTTATTTATTCAGTCTCCTTGTCTCTCCTCCACAGCGCTGAGAGATAACCGGATTGACCTGGTCCGGGCCTCGTGGCAGGAGCTGACCATCAGTATTCGCGATGTCACACTTTCAGATGAAGGCCCGTATACCTGTTCCCTCTTCACCATGCCTGTGAAAACAGCCAAGGCCTACCTGACTGTACTGAGTAAGAATTACACTCTACACACTTCTAACCATTATGCATATAGAGCACATGTACATGTACCCTACTATTTTGGAACATGCTCTATATTGGGTCCATATTAGCAACTGTGTAACACCATCTATAGTCCTCTGAATTTGCCCTATGTTCTGGTGCCGTGTAGGGTTCTTTGAATGGGTCTTAAACGGGACCTCCAGAAGGTCATCACCTACAGGTCATCTACAAGTCAAAATCTAGATTGTTGGGGGCTCTGAGGATTGGATTGAATGCCATTGCCCTAAGTTGACATGTCCTAAGAGAATGACCTAAGAACACACGAATGCACACCTCACATTAAACAGGCTAGCATAGATATTGTGACTAAGCATATTAGGGTGGGTACTGGCTAATTAACCAAAGTCATGTCTTTTACAGAACTAAATATACAGGTTTAGAGTGAACAGTTGATGGTAGTGATGTTTTTGTTGCTTATTCACAGTATAGAACATTGATACCATCAACTACTACTACTTACTAGCTTTTTTAGTCTATTGTAACTAGCACAGCTCAGCTGAGTTCTCACAATCAGGAAAAACAATGGTTAAAGCTAATGCTGTGTCACGTGTTGAGCTAAAAAGTGTTATAATGTAATGGTTCTATACCAATATAACGTTTTTTTTCCTAGAAACTTTACATTGTATGGAGGTTCTTTAAACATCTAAGAATATCTTCACACTCACATCTCATTTACAAAAATGGTTCTCCAGAGAACTATCCATTAAAAGTTGGCATCACACAAAAAACTTTTGACACCTTGATTTTAAAGAGTGTAGCTAAATATTGTCACAGTCAAAACAAAAGCACAAGTCTATGTACAGAAACTTTACGGGAAAAGGAAAAAAACATTCTTCACCCCTATACATGTTAATTTAACAAAGTTTTACTCCATGTATTTTGGACCATTTCTGTTGGTCACACAATGTAAAGGTCAGCTGGCATTTCCAAAAAAAAAAAAAAAATAATATATGTATGTATATATATATATATATATATATATATATATATATATATATATATATATATATATGTGCGTGCATGTATGTATGTATGTATATGTGTATATATATATATATATATATATATATATATATACACACACACACACACACACACACACACACACACACACATATGGCAATAATGATATGTTTGCCAAAGCTAAGGCTGAGAAAACCAAGCAGTGACATGTGAAAACCTTTTATTTGAAACCATTTTTATATGCAGCTAAGAATTCTCAGTTTTCACACCTTAGGCCACAGCGATATTACTTTATTGTTACAGAATTTTCGTCCATTTTAATGAGTTCAGGAATCTAAGAAAGGCTTGGCAGGAAACCAATATCACCAGCACGGAATACAGCAAAATTAGTCTTTTTCTTTTTATGGTGAGTTGATAGATAATTAGATTTTTACCTCATAAAGTGGTGGAGGCGTTACAAATCTAATGTTGCTGGGGATCTGAGTTTAATGAAGCAGATTCGCCTGGTCGCAGGCTATCACTGAACACCACCTACAAGACAATTTAATTAGTCTTCCTATCAGCCTTTTTCTTTACTTTTGTCAATCAAAAGTCAAACAAACTCCATTCCACTGAATTCTTATTGCAACATAACTATGTCAACATAGGCAGCCCACAAATATTGCTTAATTCCACATTTCCAAGCTAATTAGGTGCGCAATTACTTAGTCTAATTTTAATTACTTGGCTTATGCCATTAAAATCATTACTGTGTCTGTGTGTGTGTGTGTGTGCGCACAGCTCACACAACATTAAAGATTACTCATTGTGAATATGGGTACAATTAATTTATCCAGCATGTTTAATGATGGAAGGGAGAAAATATGTAAATTATACATTTATAATTATCTCCTGATTTTTTATGCATATAGTGGATTCTAAAATCAAAACAGCTTTCAAGGCAAGACAGGCACTACAAAACAAGACAAATCCCTTTTTTCCCACAGTAATTACCAATGATCATTAGAGCAGTGCAGTTAATCAAACATATCACAAGCTTGCAGTTCTGACCTCTGCAAGTGTTTTACTGATTGCTGAAAGTTCACTACAAGTGCTGATAGTATATTAATGAAATCCAAGGGCCAGATGTGCAAAGCCTTTTGTGCAGGTTTCAGACATAAATAGGATGCATTCTACTTGAACAACGTCCAAAACCGACGTACAGGTCTAAATATGCAGTGCTGTTTATGCACCGTTTATGTTCAGCCACATACAAGAGTTTGAACACTTTTGGTCAAATGACATTTTTTGTTGATTTTCTAAGTGAAAGTAAGTTAGCACACCCTCTACAGTGAACACACTTCTGCACATGTTAGTAAACAATTACTGTTTATTTGCTGAAGTTGACATATTGGAGGGGAAAAATAAACATAAAAAATGTCACTTTCCTGCTTCCGGTTTACAGCACATTTTCTGTTTATTTGAGTTTAACATGTGGGAAAGATAATAAAACATGAAATATAAAATGTGCCGTAAGTTTTGCACAGGTTACATTTTAAGTTCACTTTCTGTGTTAACTTATTTTCACATCAACAAACCAGCAATACATCTAATTTGACTGGTGGTGTTCAAACTTTAGCAGAGGACTGTACATGGAAGGAGTATGCAAAACATAGAAGTGTCTTACAAATGTAAGAACCTCTTAGTCACCTTCATTTTTAATATGGCAGCAAAATAGGATTTCTTGTTAATTATTGCAAAATTGGCCTTCGCAATAGCAATATCACAAAATCTGTAAGTTTGGAGGTCAACACCAGAAGATCCAGATCTGCTTGGTGAAAAATCACTCCAGCCTATAAATCTACCATCTTACCAACAAAACAAGCCAACTAAACTGGAACACAGTTACTGAGCTTCCGATATATTTGCTAGACTGATTTTGAATGCATGTTGCATTGACTTCGTCTGGTTTTTGATTTATTTTTTTGGAATGTGATCACATTTTTGCCCTTGGGAGCAATATGCTCAGCAGACTATCTGAACTCTTCTTCAATCAAAAACAACCCAATATCTAATTTTTCTGAGTAATGTTTCCTATTGATTTTCCTGTGTTGCACAGAGGAGCCCTGAATCTTGCAAATAAAACTCCAGAGCTCTTACATTTTTTAGATTTTTCATGATATTTGCTCACAAAAGTGCCACTAAATGCATAGAAATAAGAAAGAATGAGGGACAATGGTATCAAGATTTGAAGTTCGTCCTAATGCTCATCTGTGTTTTGTGTATTTGGAAGGGTTGTTGATGCAGTGTTATATGAAAAAAGCTCTCAGTAAACCATATCATAAAGAACAGGTTTTTTACTTACACAAATAAATCTTTAGTTGAAGAAAATGAATGATAAGTTTAATGAAATTTTTCTATGTCACAACCTCCATTTTATCAAAGATTACGCTTTGCTCTGAAATGCTATTACAATATGATCAAATAGCCACTATGAATAAAAGGTCCACGTTCAAATTAACCTCAGCAGAGGACAACACCTCAGGCAAAACTGAGGGATTTAAGCAGATGATTGTAGAATACTGATAAAATATTTCAAATGTGTTCACATTCAACAGAATCACTGGAGGACACAGCCTTCTCTTAGATTCAGAAGTGGCATTCTTTATGTACCTGGACTGGAGGCTTTTCCAGAATGGCATTGCTTTCCATGACCTTTTTAATGTTCACATATTTGTAGTAAAGTGAAGTTTTGTTGTTCTTTATTGATTTTAATTAGTTCTTACTCAACTTTGCATCCACAATTACTAATACACTAGTAGAAGAAGCATTATTGGTTCCCTGAAGAACCTTTCAATGAGTGGTGCTTTAAAACAGATTAAAAGCCAAGAACCTTTTAGGACCTTTCAGGATTAACAGTGTAGAGCTGAATAATAAATCGTTGATTGTGGCCTTTGCAACTGAAATATACAAATGAGGCCTCTAACAAATTACTGTGTTGTAGGAATCCTAACCAATCACAGGCTGTCCAGTTCAGTTCACTCAGAGTGTTTGGATGAGCACAAGCAAAAAGATTTATCTCCAAAATGGCAACTTTTCAGAAGAAAAGGCAAAACTTTTAATGGAATCCAAAAAATTGGAGATTCAGTCTGTGAAAATCTGGCCACCCCAGTCAAACAGCATTTTCCATTGATTTTCTAAATGAAGATAAAGTCATCGATATGGAGCCCCGTTGGTGACATCCTGTATAAATGAAAATAAAAATCACGGCTTACTAAGTCGTGGCCATGCTTTATTTTTATTTATACATTGATTTAATCATCTCATTCCCACACCTTACTACATCGTGTGCACGCATTAGGATCTCGTTCCCATGTGTAATAAGGCGTGGCCACGTATTTTTTTTATTCATACAGGATGTCACCAGTGGGGCTCCATACATCTACACTGAACAATGAAACATTCTTCTTATTTTGCAAATTTTAGTGTACAATTCCTGTTCATTTACTGAGTTTAACATATTAGAAAAAAATAAAATGTAAAATATAAATGTTTCATAACTGTTTAATGTTTTTAATTCAATAATTCATTAAAATTAGCAAATAAATAGTAATGGTTGATTAAAATACACAGATGTGTGTTCTCTGTAGAGGATGTGTTCACTTCTTTTTACTTTCAAAATCAACAAAATGTAATGTGACCAGGGTGCCCAAATTTTTGCACACAATTGAACACATTTTTGATATGACATACCATAAACACAGCATGTAGCAACATATACAAAATACAGAATTTCATCCTAGTTTTACCATTTTCACTCGCTCTCTCTGTCTCTCTCTCTCTCCCTCCCTCTCTTCTCTCTCTCTCTCGCTCTCTTTCCCATCTGTAGGTGTACCAGAGAAACCAGAGATTAACGGTTTCTCTAAGCCAGCCATGGAAGGCGACCAGATCACCCTGACGTGTGTGACTTCAGGCAGCAAGCCTGCAGCCGACATCCGGTGGTTCAGGAATGAGAAGGAGATCAAAGGTAGATTCATTTAATAATTAATGAAATGGCATGAAATATTGCATTCAAAAACTGAGAGTTTGTTACATTTACAGTAATTCCCATATTGACATATGATGCTAATAAAGTCAAATGTTGGTAATTTCCTAAGGAAGACTGGCAGGTCTGAGCTCATGTTTCATTAACACATCAGTTACTGTTTAATTTGTTTGCATTTACTACTTAATTTAATAGTTCAGATGCCACTACTTTTATAAATAACCTTTTAGTGGTTCTTTAAAGATCTGATTTTATTATTGAGATGAGAGTATAAGGAATTCTTTCCACATATTGTATAGTTAGATTTTTCTTTCCCTACAGCTGTATATTTAAGTAAAGGACCATTTACATGTATGCATTTGCCATTAACATGAATATTTTTAAATTGTGCTACAGTGGTAGATGAATGCAGCATTAGGAGTCGGTACACTATACTGCCAAAAGTACTTGCTCGTCTGCCTTCACACGCATGTGAACTTGAGTAACATCCCATTCACATAAAACCATAGGGTTTAATGTGATGTCAGCCCACCCTTTGCAGCTTTAACAGCTTCAACTCTTCTGGGAAGGCTTTCCACAAGGTTCAGGAATGTGTTTAAGGGAATTTTTGACCATTCTTCCAGAAGCGCATTTGTGAGGTGAGACACGGATGTTGGACGAGAAGGCCTGGCTCACAGTCTCCACTCTAATTCATCCCAAAGGTGTTCTATTGGGTTGAGGTCAGGCCAGTCAAGTTATTCCACACCAAACTCGCTCATCCTGTCCCCGAACTCTTTAGCTCCACTGCTCCACTGCTCTAGAGTCCAGTGGCAGCGCTTTACACCACTGCACTTAACGCTTTTCATTGCTCCTGGTAATGTAAAGCTTGGATGCAGCTGCTCGTCCATGGAAACCCATTCCATGAAGCTCTCTATGCTGTTCTTGAGCTAATCGGAAGGCCACATGAAGTTTGGAGGTCTGAGTCTGCAGAAAGTTGGCAACCTATGCACTATGTGCCTCAGCATCCGCTGACCCTGCTCTGTCATTGTACGTGGCCTACCACTTCGTGGCTGAGTTTCTGTCTTTCCCAATCACTTCCACTTTGTTCTTATACCACTGACAGCTGACTGTGGAATATTTAATAGCGAGGAAGTTTACCTACTGGACTTGTTGCACAGGTGGCATCCTACCATGGTACCACGCTGGAATTCACTGAGCTCCTGAGAGTGACCCATTCTTTCACAAATGTTTGTAGAAGCAGTCTGCAGGCCTAGGTGCTTGGTTTTATACAACTGTGCCCATGGTTGTGATTGGGACACCTGAATTCAATGATTTGGATGGGTGAGTGAATACTTTTGGCAATAAAGTGTTTATCGTGATGTGTTTGCTCAGAGTGGGAAATTTAACCCTTGCCTGCTGCATGGAGGGCAACAGCATTACCTACTGCACTCTACCAACCATTTAGGAAAGATTAGAAAATCAAATTTATCATATGATTGATTTGCTGTATCAAGATATTTTTCTATCATTTGTCTTATGTGACCTTATTACAGATCTGTGAGTTTGCCTTGTATTAAAGACGGAGATTCCTTAAATGTCCTATACACCTATACAGCCTACAGTGGTTAAACCCCACCTATTCTTATCAAAGTTATAAGGAGTGTTTTATCTCTGACTGCTTTTTGAATGAGGCTCAATACAGGTCAGCCAATCAGAACAGAGCTCATTTGCATACATTAGTCTTAAAGGCATATTAACAAAAACAATCTGTTTAATTCTATTTTGTAGGTAGTTGTATCATTATGCACATGCTCACAGTTACATACACCTGAGAACAGTCTCTCCAGATTCAGCTCTTTCACCTATTACATTGTGTAAGCATTTCATGACAAATGGAACAATACAAATGGTCCAAAATGTATGTTAAGGACAGTGCTTCTTGTCTCTATTACAAGCATATGCAGTGTATCTTTCACCACATTGTGTTTCTAGTAATGTGGCAAGTGAGAGGCAGAGCACTAACTGGAACATGGCAGCATGTCGGGAAGTCTGCAAGAGCTCAGGTCCAGCTCTGTCTGCTGTGCATTCCAAGCAGGAGACATTGATTGCCTTTGTTTGAGCGCTGTGCAGTACCTAAAAATACAGCTGTTCTAATTAGCGATGAGACTGTGTTCTCTGTGCTGGGTGATTATGGTGTCTCTTGCAGACAGAAGCGGCAAGGAGGAGGGCCGTGTGTTGAAGTGGGCTAGGAGATGAAGGCAAACCAAGCTGATTATTCATCTCAAAAGAAAAAGGCCTGGCTCAATGTTGAGGTCTGAAATGCAAAAAAACATTATGATGATGAAGTTATGATGACAGTAGTAGATCATTCTCCTATATCCTCGCAAGACACACCCTTTACCAGTTTTAACTGAGTTCTCTATGAATACTCTTTCAATGTGCTCGCAGTCATCAGATTCATCCACTCAGGGGAGGAGTCTGAAGCACAATCGATGTTATAAAATGTTCTTTTGCATGTTGTGCACAATTACATGTGTCCACCAGCGAGGTGGTGGTTGGTTAGTGTAGTGGTTAACACCTCTGCCTTCTACACTGTAGACTGGGGTTCAATCCCCACCTGGGTAAACACCCTACACTATACCAATAAGAGTCCTTGGGCAAGACTCCTAACACCACCTTCGCCTGCCTGTATAAACTGATCAAATTGTAAGTTGCTCTGGATAAGAGCATCATGTAAATGTCTCCAGATCTTACATAGTGTAGCTTTAAAATGCTACACAACTGAGCTGACTGATGTTGTTGTAGATAATCAACACTAGGCAAGATAAAAATAAATTGCAGCCGAACAACAAGACAAGCTACATCCAGTGTCTCCTAACACTGTGATCTTTCACACACATAAAAGAAAAATACCATTTAAAATTAATTTTAAAAATGCTGTCAAAATTTTACATTATAATGAGTGGGATTTTCCCCAAACGTTCTGTGAAGCAGTTCAGTATGAAAGAATAGATTCTGGTTATTGCACTCATCGTACAGTTCAAGGAATAATATTTTACTTACATGTTTCTAAGCAAATAGAGCATATTGCTAATAAACAATAAGAGTACATTTTGAAATTTGGTGCATTTTATCACATTGTATTTTGTTGCTTTGCATCATGCCTAGCACATTTGACCTTGGTAAAATCACTATAACACAGAGTCTCTCACGTCTTGTTGCATTATTGCTATTCCTGAGTGATATTCAAAAATAATTAGCAAATTACTTTTTGTTAAAAAAATCTGGATTGTCAGATTTATTGGCCCTCCTGCCAGACCCCCTACACAAACATACCCACACACAGTTCACTGCAGCTTAATTCTATGCCATCTTTAGATTATTAGACTTTACTTATATAACAGAAATATTAACAAAAATCACTGAGACTGTAAACATGTATGTTCATAAGTTCTCCCTGCTTTGGTTCATGACTGTTTCTTCTAGTCAAATGATGCACAAAAAAGTTTGCTAATAGCTCCCCCTTATGGAAAAAATTCAGCCTACTAAACATGCATGAGTGAGTGACTTTCAAAGCCATGTCCATGTCCTTTACATCTAAATTGATTTGTTTTTAATTGCTATAGCAAAAGGGCTTTGGTGCTCAGCTATAGATGCCTGTGAGAAACCTAGATATATTATATTTTTTTTCATAATTTTACAAGTCATTGAAATCATCAAGAGATTTAATCTGCTTAGAATTTCCCTCATACTGCCTTCAGGGAAACCTTGTTCCCATTGTTTCAGATAAAACAGAAAATTTACTCTCCTATATTATTAATGCTCATTATGCTCTAATAGTTTTTATAGTAAAAGGGACTACAACACTGTGAGTATATATTATGTAATATTATTTAGTAAGCATTTAAAATGAAATTAGTTCTATCTAGTTCTCTTTACCAACACGACAATTATTTGATTATCTGATTACATCACTCAGGCCTAATTATTACTGAACCCACTTAGATTTGAATGATTGGTTTGTGACAATTTCCAAACATGAACAGAACCTTATGTTTCAACACAGAAGACCTATTATTATCCCCTCCTGTTCACCAAGATGAGCAGAAAGCAGAGGCTAGAACATGAAGTCAAAGTGGATTTTAAAAAAAAGCTTGATACAAACCTGAAATTACTTTTTAGAACCCTGGCTAGATCCTCTTAGCTGACATCTGATTAGGCATAAAAGACAAATATCTACTCATTTAATTGTAATTAACAATTGGGCAAATAACATTTGCTGTCAGGCTGCAACTTGGTGGAAAAAGTAGATTGACATTGTAAATATAAGGTTTTAAACAGCTACATTTCATCCAGGGATTGCTGATGCTGTAGATGCGAGTGCTGTGGAAATCAGCTTATTCAGTTAAAATCCTGCTGCAAACTGATGGTCTGATTTTCTCCCTTTATTGACTTAGATTGCTGATAAAAATTTGCCCAATAACAATTGGGTTGTTTACTTAGAGCAAAGCAGAATTAGAAACTGTCTAATTAGCAGGGATTATTCTGAGACGGTAAATACGTTTTTGTTGGGGTTAGAGTACATTTGTGGAGTGAATGTGATGCAGAAGCAGATGTCAGTCATCTGCTAAACGTTTTTTGCCTCTGCTTTGCCTTGTCATTTTCTCCTTTTAATTGGATGACGAATTGGATGCCGAACATTTTCTTAATATCCCTAACTTCCAAGGACTAGCGCCCATGCACATACAGTATGCACATAATTATGAATGTATTTAATTAATGCAAAGATGTGGTTTAACATGATCTTCTCTGGTGTTGCTGTGCTCTTCTCTCAACCTCGCTTACTTCTCTCAACCTCGCTTACTTCTCTCAACCTCAGTTACAGCAAATTTTTACACTTTACTACATAGTATTACTTTTATTTAAAAGTGGTTACACAAGAGTTCCTTATTTTTTGTATCTCCTTTTTTTGTCAGTTTTTGACATAATTTGAAAATACCTGTTGTCCTTTACATTGTGAGTAAATTTCATAAAGAATAGACCAAAAGAAGTGACCCCAAATGACTTGGAAAAAAGTCTGGTTCCATTGACTTAGATTAAAAGTAAAGAAGGTTTTTTTTCTTCCTCCTGCAAAGTTACCATTTTGGAGATATGAGGTTTTCTGCAGACAACAATGAGATAAAAATGTACATCTTACAAACTCAACTTTGAGTGCCTAAATAGTTTATGCACTTCAGAAAATGGTTCTTTGTTTTGTGAGTCACTATAATTATGTTATATGCTACAATTATGTAGTTTATGTAGTAATTATATAATTATGTAGTATGCTACAATCTTAGCAAACAGGATTCTAAAGAGTACCAAATAAAGTTTTTTTCACTTGCGACAATAGTAGAACATTTTGTAATGCTATATAGAACCATTAAAGTGTTCTATACCCAACAGGTTTTCCATCATAGAGAAAAACTATTTACAAAACCATTTACACATTCAAATTGCTCTTTGAGTTGTCATGGTTCAATATCTAAATATTACCTCTACTAAAAACTCTTGAAAAACCCCTTTTCTAAGGGTGTACAGTTGCCTACACAAGCATTCTCAATTGTATCTATTATTATTATTATTATTATTATTATCATTATTATTATGTATATACTGCTGGAGAATCTGGTAGTTCTTCAAAGAACCTTGTTAAAATGGGTACCACTATTGCAAGCCTTCTTTTGGTGCATGCTTAAGGCAGGACACTACAAGCAGAAATGACCATTTTGGTCCCTCCAACCATTTTCAGATTTTTTTGAAAATTGCATCCACAGCATATCTTTTCTTAAACTAATAAAAACATGTCAAAACTCTACAGAAATATATTTGTATGAGCATGTTTTGTCAGTTTGTCAGTTTGCCAGTTTAGGCACTCACTGTCTAAGTTAGCAGCTTTTAATGAAGCCTGAGCTCTGCACACTTGGCATATGTCATATCACACATTACTGAAAAGCTTGTTTCCTCTGAATTCTAGATATAATATTTGTTTCCTTTATACTTAAGAATCAGTCACGCTAATTGGGCATAGTCTCTGGTATCTCAGAGTAAAGTATAGTGCATTTGCATATTTTAAGAAGTGCAGTTCTGTGGCCTATTTAAAAACTCTTTTCTCAAAATAGGCTTTTATCTACATTTAGAAGGAAAAACCTGAGCTTCTTGAATACCTGTATTCATGAAATTGTACATATTTATTCCTACATTCTGAAATACATTAAAGGAGGATTTATAAACATATTGCTTGTAGCCGGATTTATGCTAGATGTACTAAAATGACTGGGAAAATGTTCTATGCATAGTGCACAGTGTTTCTTAATTAAACAATAACACAATACAATTTCATTAATCATTTCTCTGGAATATATTTTCACAATAAAATAAGCATTTTAATTCTAACATCATCATAAGTAGATGTAATGTATCATCTGCAAATCTGAATGCATTTTTTTTTGTTACACTGTCCATAATAAATAAATACTGTATGTGTAAGATTGTCACTAATCAACGGGCAAAGATTCACTGTGATGCCTATTATTTTAAAAAGTACACTATTCAACTGAACTGTGTCAAAATGGTTCTTCATCCCTGATAATGGAGGTATACCTAACTGTGAACTCAAAGATTCATTTGAATGTATATATGTTTCTTTGGATGATTAAAATGTTCTTCTTTACAATGGAAGGCCTGTCAAGTATGGTTCTTTGAAGAACCCTTTTTAAAAATAGATTTATATAGCATTAAAAAGGATTCAACTTTTATAAAAATACCTTGTTTGGTGCTTTAAAGGAACCTTTTTAATTAGAGTGTACTATACATAACAATATTGTAATCACTTTTGTAGGGAGAAAATTAAACATTTTAAGCCAAATAGAACTGAAGGTTCTTTTGTACCATTTTCCGCAGAAGGTTCTTCAGTTGAAGGTTCAGTGTGGCAGGCTTTAATAGCAGTCTTTGATGGCTCTTGTAAATTCCATGTTTTTTCACCGCTCAAAATGTTCTTCATTCACTGGTGGAGCTGCTAGATATATTTTGTTGCAGTGCCGTGAATCAAAGGAGCATTTCATCCATCATGCACTCGAGAATGGTTTTATTTCAGGATTTATGAGCAGATGCCTGAAATCAGATTCAATGCAGGACATGGTGTGTAAATATGTGTGCTACACAGCTTACGCTGTCAATCTAAACTTGCATACAGTGAGTGGTTACAGTCCCCCGACGCTGAACACATGGGGTGTCGGCCATAGAAGTTTTCATCATGAGCACACGCATCTGAAACAGTGATGGATGGATTCAATAACGTGAGCACATCTCAGATATGCAAAACAAGTTTGCATCGAGAGACAGAAAGACAAGAGAACGAGAGCGAGAGAGAGAGAGAGAGAGAGAGAGAGAGAGAGATAGACAGGTCTAGAGAGGACAATAAAAACTACAAGACGGCTGTCATTAAGGCTGATAAAAAATTAAATAGTACAATAAGCAAAGGAACATCATGAGCAGTGCAGACAGCAGTTGAAGGGTTTGGTTTGTCTGCTCTCTGCTGAAGTAAACAAAAGGATATTGCTCTTTGGGCTGGGCTCACTTTCGATCAGCTGAGACTGTCATTTCCTGTAATAGCTCTGTTTCTGTCTGTGTTCACTTTGTATGTGTTTGTGTTTGGGCTGCACAATGTATCGGTTGATCATACTGGTCTTTACAATACTGATATTGCTGCAATATGCAATAGGCTTTACTGTGTAGGCCTGGACAATAGTGTGATGTAATCAGATATTGGCGATTGTTGACAAGAAACCATTGGGGATGTTTTAATTATATAGATGCCATGTTGGGAAAGAGAACTGAAAATTCCAAATTCAGTTACCCTGCTAGTTGGTGCTAGACACCTAGCTACTGATACTGAATGAAGTTGACAAAACCTGACAAAACCAGCTAATAATATTTCAACAGTTAAAGCAGTTAAAGACAACTGCTGAAGTATCCCAGGCAGTTGCAAAGGTGTTTACTAGGCCATTGCTGTGGTAACCCAGGTGGTTGCTAAGGTGCTGTAATGCAATTGCATAGTTTTGCCAAGCCATTGCTGTGGCATCCCAGGTTGTTGCTAATATGTGTGTATGTGTATGCGCTTGCATGTATGTAAATGTGTATATCATGTCTATTTGGGGTAGTGCCTTTGTTGACATCATTGGTGACTATTAGATTTGGCTTTTTCTAACATTCTGCTATTCATTTCCAATAGGAAAAAATAACCATATTACAACAAATGCTGTATGAAAGCTGTATATGTGATCGGTGCACTGTTCCTATACAGGCTCTATTAAGAGCTGTGAAAACAGTATAAAAAATAATTTAACAGTAAAACAAAGAGCAGTAAGTTGTCAGGTCAACTTAATTGGCCAGATGGCTAAAATAATGACACTGGAGAGGGCTAATTTGGTTTTAATCAGCTTGCTTAACAGTTACAATGAATAAATACAGGTAATATATTTATTTGCGGAGTTTGCATGTTCTCCCCGTGTCTGCGTGGGTTTCCTCCGGGTTCTCCGGTTTCCTCCCACAGTCCAAAGACATGCAGTCAGGCCGATTGGACATGCTAAATTACCCCTGGGTGTGAGTGTGTGAGTGACTGTCTGTGTCTGTCTGTCTGCCCTGCGATGGACTGGCGACCTGTCCAGGGTGTATCCTGCCTTCCGCCCGAAGACTGCTGGGATAGGCTCCAGCATCCCCCCGCGACCCTGACGGAGAAGCGGCTTAGAAAATGGATGGATGGATGGATGGATATTTATTTGCTTTTACTGTTAAAGAATGGTTTATTGAGGTATAAAAGAGCAAATTCCCTATTGTCTTTGTGGGTTTCTCAGAGTGCACATACTGCCTGAGGCTCAGTTTGGAAGTCACTAACTCACTTGTGCCTATTTAGCAGTCTGTTTATCCAAAAGTGCTATCTATTAGCACACCAGTTTCTTGGGTGTCAGTTAAGGAGAAGAAACAGGAGCTGCTGAATGTGTGTTTAAAGTGATAACTATTACAATATAAATAATTTTAATTAAGGATTTTCATTAAATCAGTTAATGCTAATAACATACAAGGTAAAGATAGTATAGGGTGTAATATGGTCTAGTGGACTGTACATGTTTGTGGGGGTCTGGGTGGGGAATTACAATCAGTAATCAATTAAAAAAACTTTTTATATTGTGTTTTTTAATATTACTGCATGCTATGGGTATCTTGAACTAATCATAGTTCCAGTTGAGTGTTTTTGTGTCTTTTGATGAATTGAAGTATTTATGTAAATCAATAACCATGAGTTAATTTGGTTGATCTTAATCCTTGTCACAGTATTGAATTACTAAAGCATTTTAAATTTATTGCAAGAGAGATCACAGGCCAAATATGTGGCAGTACAATCATCACGCTTGTATTTTGTTCATACCATGCAGCACTAGTTTGTGCATGTGCATCTGTGTGTTTGTGTGTGTGTGTGTGTGTGTGTGTGTGTGTGTGTGTGTGTGTGTGTGTGTGTGTGTGTGTGTGTGTGTGTGCGTGTGTGTATGGGTGAGGTGACAGCTTCTGTCATCAGTGATTTCAGCACCTCTCCAGCACACTCATGGTGTGATGAAGGCATTTATTTTGGAGCTCCATTCAGGGAATAGCATTGGAGAATGCGAAACACTGGGAATCTAGCAGCATTCAGGCTTCTATTAAATCTCTATCTCTGAGTTGCAGACCATCTCTGTCTCTTCCTGCCTCTCACTGTCTCTGTCTTCACAATAGTTCCCCTGAGTCTGTACCTTGCACAGCAATAAGTCTGTATCTTTTTTTTCCACTCTAAGCAAATCTTTGGAGATCTCTGAGATCAAATATTGCAGAGTGGTCCTGCAAGACCAACACATTCTTTCTCACTCACTTTCTTTTTGCATCAATGTGTATGTGTTTTTTGTCATGCATTTCCAGGACAAAAACCAGAGAATTACCTACAATATCAGGACCAACATACAGTACTGTATGTAAAAATCATATACTCCTGGTCATTTATTTAATTTACAGTCAGAACAACCATTAAGTACAAGCTTTTCATTTTTAATCCGCTTGCATAAGGAAGGGGAAAGTCAAAGGAAATGAGCAGAAAAAAGGAATTTCCAAAACTGATTAAAAGATATGAAGACAATGGAACACCTAACAACCAAAGACCTGGTAGACCACCAAAACTTTCACCATCAGATAATTAGTATTTCAGGCTTTCATCTTTGAGAGAGATGTTGAGAAAATAGACCTGAACATCACTGAATGTGGGAGTACTTGGGTCACGAGAAGCTCAAAGTGCGACCAACCTCTAAGTCTGAACTTTGGAGGTGTAGAAAAACGTCCCTGCAGATTTCTTTAAAACACAGAAAGCAAGTCTCCTGATAAAATGGAATCCACAACAAAGGTGGAATACTGAAAAATATCTGATATTATATTTAGTTAGATTTTGTTGAGACTTTTGTGCAATTTTCTCTCACGTGTTTTCTGAATTTTTATTAATGCTGCAGTTTTTCACAGGGCTGGGCAGCTAGTTACGTAAATCTGTTACATACAGGTAGCAACAAATATGGCACCACATCCTGACACTGTATGAAAACATACACTGGAATGCAGTAAATTGCAATTGCCACACCTTATTTCCTTATAATTTACAGTTTCATCTCTTCTCTCCCTGTGTAATGAATTAAAACCCTGGTACATTTTGAAATCAATCGATAACCATTAAAAATGGAATTTAAGATGTCTGTTTGGTTGTGGCTGAATGATGAATAAAACATGGGCTGTAATGTCATTCCCTATCAAACACCAGGCCTGCACTACCTCTCTCAGTCCTCTAAAGTGGAGCTGATATACCCAGCACTCATGGGAGTTGTATGATTTATTTGCATCCATCTTCTCATAAGGAGTGAATGTAGCATTACTGTTCCATAGTGATCGGGTGGATTAAAACTGAATATCCTTAAAGAATACCCAAATGAACAGGACAATACAACAAAACGTGCTGAGCAAACTCATGTAACATTTACAATGTAGGAAACTGTTTGTTCAGTCATGTATGTAGTTTCCTATATAGTGATAAACACTAATGTGCAAAAGTTTAAACACCCCCAGTCAAATGACAATGACTACAGAGAAAAACACTAAATGTACTGCATTTTCTGTAGATTTTAGTGAATACATTTTCTGTTTATTTGCTAAGTTTAACATATTGAGGAAAACAAAAGCCATAAAATATTAAATGTGCCATCATTTTTGCATAGATAACTTTTTCTCTTTTATGTTAACACATAGCTGTTTTTGGGACATAATCCTTGTATCTCTTTACAGAAGAAAAAAACATACTTTACTGTTAATGTCAGTGGAACCAGACATTTTTCCAAGTCTTTTGGCCGTTTCCTTTGGTCTCCTTATCATGAAATTTATCATGAAATGTAAACGGCAAAAGGCTCTATCAATTTTTTTTTTAACTGAAAAATACATTACGAAAAAAAACATGTTAAATTCAGCAAAGTAGTGGTTTTGATTCCATGGCGAATGTATGGAATAGTGGTTAAGGGACCATTTCTGTTTTGTGTAAAATGTTCTTCACTACTCATGAGTTTCCTATGTAGAATATAGTGAATGTACTCCCGTTCTATCCCTATGAGAGTGTTCTGTTATAGTGCTCTTGATTTTGATTGTGTGTAGCCCATAGTGATTTCTTTTCCTTTTCCATCACAGTGACAGTACCCATCCCCACCACTCCCCATATCCTCCTGCCAAAAAAATCTGTTGAAGACAGCTTCACTGGCACTGTAGCATAAACTTTTCAAGAGTGAGAGTGAAGGTTTTTTGGATAGAGTGAGAGAAAAGGAAATGGAGAGGGAGCTGAGCGCTGACTCTAAGCACACTAGCAGCTTCTCACTGCTTAAAGCTCCCTCTTTCATCCTGTCAGTGGGGGGCTGAATCAGAGTCCAGCTTCTCAGCACCACGCGGACACGCTAACGCTAACATGAGCGCTAATCCCTCCTGTGTCAGCCAAAGAGAGGAGCAGTTCATTCTGTCTGCAGCCCAGGGTTTAGCAGACCGCAGTATTTTACTGTATCAACAGAAAGTGGCTCACAGTCTGTGCCCATATGTTCTGCTAAGCTGTATGTACATACAGATTATTCGAATGGAAAGCTGTACCAGCCAGGGGCCGCCATGAAAGTGTCAACTAATGAGAGTGTTACTGTGTTACATAAGTGACTGTTTGTTGTGTGGAGATATTAGGGGAGTGATATTATATATGGTGGTACACAGGGCTAGCAGGATGTGCTTGTATGTTCTTCTAAGCCAGACGTCAGCAGTCGTATCCATAAACAGCAGCTGTGGCTGCAGGTTTTCAATCTAGTCAAGCAGAAGCCACTTTTTTAATAATTTGGTCTTGATCTTCAAACACTCAACTATATGAGGTTGGCTTCTGCTTGATTGGAATGAAAACTTGCAGTTGCACTAACTATTTGTGGATGAAACTGGTGACCCCTGTTTCTCAGCTGTATGTCTTAGGGGCCAACTGATTTATCAGTAGACTGATGATATTGGCTGGTATTTAGGTCATTATCAGCAAGAAAACCTGCTGGAAAGACATTGATAGTTAGTGGCTTGTTTTACATTGTAATGAACAGACACCAGCTATTATCACTTATGCTGCATCAAATATGGTGTAAAAAGAGTTCACTGACTATCATATCAGTTAGTAAAGTATCACTTAACTAAAACTATTGGAATTTGTTTAATTGTTGACCATATTAAAATAAATTTCAACTAATTTTTAGTTCCTTAAAATTGGTGTCACTCTTGGTTTAGTTTTATATTGGCCAGGCCACAGCTTTAGCCTACATTAGCCTGAGGTCTTAATGGAAGTCAACTATGAGCATGCTACTGTATTATGTGTGAGTGACAGGATGGCAATGGCTGGGTAGCACACGTAGTAATCCATACAGATAATCCTATGACCACTGCATAGCGATGGAGGTGATACTGTTGTGTGTGAGAGATACAGTGAAACAGGGAGAGACAGAAAGGGATTATCAATGGCAGCTTGGCTCAGGCAATCGCACTCCCAAATCTGATCTCAGGGTGATGTTGGAGGCTCCTGGCAGTGCTGAGACTGTGCACATGTGTGCGTGTGGATTAGCCAGATAACATTACACAGCATCAGAAGGAGCTAGAGCTGTGCAATGGAGCTCATTTCACCCATTCACACCAGTGGAGATGAGCTATATTCCAGGAGAGGGGGGGGGTAGAGGGAGAGATGAAGGAATCCAGGCCTCTAGCACATTAGTTACGGTCAGTCACATACTGTATCATTTCGGCTTATGTGCCACATGCTGCCCACTCTCTTCCAAGTGAAGGAGATTAAAGCTCATCATAAAGCATGTGAGCCGTTTTAAAACCAACTTAAGCCTAGTTGCCCGCACCTACTGGAGTACAGTTATTCACTACCCATGTGTGCAAATACAATAGTGCTTTCTACTGCAGCTAGAAGAACTAAACAAGTACTGGCAGTGAAGTTTTTTTTGTTATTCTAATAGCAGGGCAACTTTTGTAGTTCATCAATTGTGTCTGAATGTTGATTATGAAAAAAGGCAATGCATTGTTTACAAAAGCTCAGAGGCATGGGGCTTCTGTTGTTTTTGCTGCACCATAATAGAAGATATCACTCATCACACAAATAGAATTTTATAAAATGGCAGCTGTAAAATGGACTGGCGACCTGTACAGGGTGTATCCTGCCTTCCGCCCAATGACATCTGGGATAGGCTCCAGCACCCCCCGCGACCCTGAGGGAGAAGTGGCTTAGAAGTTGTGCTTGTGTGTGTGTGTGTGTGTGTGTGTGTGTGTGTGTGTGTGTGTGTGTGTGTGTGTGTGTGTGTGTGTGTAAAACAAAGCAGGGAAAAGTGAGCAGAAACAGCACTAAGCATGATTGTCTAGGAGGTTTAACTGACTAATAATTATTAGATTATTTCATTATAAAAATAACCAATGTAACAGTTAGGCCTGGAAAATCAAATCAAAATATAGGGTCCTGGACACAAATTTCTGGTGGGCCTCTAACAGGAAGATTTTTTTGATCAACTTATTAACCATCTTTTTTTCTGACCAAGCTGAAAAACAGGTTATCACTATATATTATATAAATAAATATTTATATAATATATCAATAATTATATCAATAAATATTGCCCAGATATTTTGTCTTTCTGAAATGAGCATTAAAATTCAGATTTCGATCAGAAGGGACTGCATTGACTTGCCCTGCTTGCATAAAGACAATATGCTATATATACTATATATTATGTGCAATCTCTATGTCAAACAGCTGAGATGTAACAATAAAGATAAGGAAAAACTAGCAAACTTAAAAAGCTAAAGTGTACAGCCATCGCATTCTGGAAACATGTTCATATACCATTCACATTATATCTTACCTTTGATGACATTTGAGGCCTTTGAATGGAAGTAGATAGTTTGCTGCATCTTTTTTTTAACTCTCATTTTCTTTCTGTTTGACTTTAAATTATAGTCACGAGAAGCTCTTGTTTACTGCTAGAAAAAATAAACCAAAAGCTAGACTGAGGTAAAGGCAAATAGTGAAACAGTTGCTAAGCAGTGATTGTGGGAGAAATAAAAAGGACATTTAGAAATGATGTGGAGAGTGTTAGGATTTTGACTGTTGGCTGGGCCTAATAGAAGGTAAAGTTCCCTCCAGAAGTCAAGACGGCTGTTATGACTTATTAGGGCCCCCTAGCGGCAATGGCCCCCTGGGCAAGTGCCCATAAAATGGCCCTGGTTACAGACCTATAGTCTAAATATATTTTCTAAATATACTTTTACATTTTGACTGTAGCTGACATTGTGACTTAATTATCAGACCTTTACTGGTTGTCTTTTGATCATACCTTAACCTCATTGTAAGTTGTTCTTACCGCAGCAAGTATGTTCATTCAGGTTAAATGAATTTGAGCATAGACGAAGGCACATGTTGAGTATGAATGTTAAGAGTAATGCATGGTGCTTTTGTAAGACATGCACTTTTCTCCTCTCTCTCCTTCCTTTTTAATGGGCAAAATGGAGGATGAATAGGCCGAATCAGCACGTAACCTTCCTACCTCCTGTTGATCCAAACGCCTGCCGCTTGGAAATGAGCATTTAAATTCAGATCTGCTAGCAGCTAAAATGAAATGCTAATCTTTAGCCCCTTTTTTCCACCTTTCCCGCTGTTTTCTGTCTTGGCATATGCTTTAGCTATCTCTGAATGCCAGGAAAGCCTTCCAGTTTGAGGCTCCGCAAGACTCATTCCTTTAAAAGTGAAATTAGCACTGTTAAAGAGAACTCTGATTCACTCTAAATTGTGTCTCACTATGAATATAATTACACATGCAGTGTGTGTTTAATGAAGATTGGAACATTCCGTGCATGTGTGTATTTCTCTGTGTGTTTGTGTGTGTGTGTGTGTGTGTGTGTGTTTCTGTGTGTGTTTGCATATGTGTGTATGTGTGGACTGTGTTGATTTGCCTTCATAAATATTAATGTAAAACATGCTGACCTTAATTTTGAATCTGTCTGCTGGCACATCTCCTTCTCTACCACTGAGAGAGACAGAAAGATAAAGTCAGTGCTGGGCACAATCCATTATGCAAATTAATTCAACACAGATAGATAGATAGATAGATAGATAGATAGATAGATAGATAGATAGATAGATAGATAGATAGATAGATAGATGGATGGATGGATGGATGGATGGATGGATGGATGGATGGATGGATGAGGACTGGATGAATGGATGGATAGATGGATATACAGAATATTGGATGGATGGATGGATGCATGGATGGATGGATGGATGGATGGATGGATGGATGGATGGGTGGGTGGATGGATGGATGGATGGATGGATTCTCATTTTATCATGTATTCTGAAAATCTTTTTTTTTCAAATTCCATACCTTACCTTATCATATAAATCTGCACAATCATTTCATCATATCTTATATTTGAACTTTTCTGAAACTCTGAAACTGATAAAAGTCTCTTAGATTGGATGGATGGCTGAATGAATGAATAAATGGATAGATGGTTGAATTGATAGAAGAATGGATGGATGTAGATTAAAAGATTGATTGACTGGTGTTGTAAATTATGTCTTGTCTCTTGTTTTCTTTCTGTTTCTGTCTCTTCTCAATGTTCCATCATATAATTCTGCCTCTGTTTTCTTCTTCATTGAAAATGTTGAGGAAACAATCGTCAAACAGTTTATGTTTACACCTGCTGCAAGTCTGTATTGTTTAATGGCCAGCCAGCCAGCCAGATAGATAGATAGATAGATAGATAGATAGATAGATAGATAGATAGATAGATAGATAGATTTAAGAATTTTTGAATTTTCTTATTTTATTCTCATGTATTAGAAATTTTGGGGAGCCACTGTTTTTGGTGTGTGACTGAACTTGGTGTGAATAAACTTTTCTGAAAGACAAGCTGCATGTCTGCGTGTGTTTAAAGCGTGGAGTGGAACATCCTCCACAAGGTCAAATCTAATTGTATGTTTATCTCTCAGAATTTCAGATGAATTGTTCCTTGTTTGTTTTCAGCTTCAGGAAGACTTTTTGTGTGAGTGCTCTTGTTTGTGCTCTGTGAGTTTTTGTTGTGTGTTTGTTTGTTTGCTTTTACAACAGAAAAAAAATCCTCCAGCCTTCAACTCCTTATGTGCAGCATGCTACATGTTCTCTGAGTGCGAGAGATCTCCCCTTAGAATGACGTTATGTCTGTGTGTGTGTGTCTTTGATTTTTTTAATAAAAACTTGTACAGAGCATTTGTTTAGAAACATATTTCATCTGTTCATGCAATTTTACATTCTTCAGACTCTACATGGGCAGCTGTCTGATTAAACACAACACAAAAT
This sequence comes from Pygocentrus nattereri, assembly GCF_015220715.1. NCBI lineage: Eukaryota > Metazoa > Chordata > Actinopteri > Characiformes > Serrasalmidae > Pygocentrus > Pygocentrus nattereri. Next base: position 30,382,974 of record NC_051228.1, on the reverse strand, counting down.
CAAATACGTTCAAAAGGATTTTGACACATTCAAAGCATTTACTTCTTTGGATAAATGAAATCCGTCCAAATCTGTTCAACGGAAGACTTCCTTTATTCAGCAGTGGAAAATCTCAGACTCTGGTTGTTCTGAAAATCCTGCTGTTTATCAAACTTTGATAAAACTGAAATCTTTGTACACATAGACGTGGAGAAGCTGCTTGAGGAAAGCTGTATTCTGATATTGGAAGCTGGTGAAGTGTTCTGGGAGTGCCGATGTGCGTCGCTGGCTAGAAATAATGAATACGCTTCCTCACTTTAGCCAATGTATTCAAACTGCTTTTTAGGAGGGATGTCCATTCCATTAAACTATAAAGATACGATGTACTATAACTTCCAAAACATACAGACAGTACATGACATATAAATCAGCAGTGCCGCTCAAATCAAACTGTTCTTAATTATTGACTAAGCTTGACATTCTAATGCTTTTTTTCATTCAGCTCAGACAAACGAATGCGGATACACTGCAGTCTTGACTGTATTTTGTTTTGTGTATGTGTTCTGCTTTACTTTAAATGTTGTTTGATGGAATAAACTGCATGTGTGTAAATCTCTTGCCTGTTTGTTGTCATCCAGGGGCGAAGGAAGTGAATGCCAGTGGAAAGACGTTCACAGTCAGGAGCTCTCTGCAGCTGCAAGTGGACAGGAATGATGATGGTGTTGCCTACACCTGCAGAGTGGACCATGTGGCTTTGCTGGCCACCCCACAGCAGGCCACTGAAGTTCTGGAGGTTCACTGTGAGTACCAAACCAGGAACTATCACTGTCACTTCTTAGGCTCCAGCAAGCCTCTAGAACCCATGTGTCAAACATAAGGCCCACGGGCCACTTCGGGCCTGTGTCACCGTGCTATTCAGTCTACACATTTTTTAAATTTTCTATTCTTACTAGCCTTTTTCACCTTGAGAATCACTACAGTCCCCAGAGTGCACAGCAACATGATGTGTTCTGACCCCCTTGCCCCAACAGCAATCTCTGGGTCAGTGATTATGCAAAAAGAAAAGATGCCTGATGTCAGGTTTAAGTAAATATGCAGCTAAAAAAACTACCTAAAACAATTTATTTATTTTTTTTATTTTTATTTTTTATTTTTGGCCATACAGTTGCTGAATTTGACACCCCTGCTATAGAACATTTATTTTCTGTTACTTTTTTATTCTTTTCCATTTCCATGTACATTTCAGTTTTTATTCTCTAAACCTCATTTAAAGTAATGTACTTGAAAATACTGTTATGCTTTAGAATAAACAAAGAGCTAAAATATTTCTGACCATGTATTAAGCAGTGATGTGTGTTATTCATTCATTCATTCATTCATTCATTTTATTTTATTTTGCTTGACCTATCCACGCTCCACCTGCAAACTTTCTTTCGTTTTTTGACATTTGGACAAGCTGGCAAAAAAACAATTCCATGTAATTAGAAATAGAAGATCACAGTTCAGTTTTTGTCAACATACCTAAATGCATGAGTCTTTTATTCATTTCAAACTATATTTATGTTTTATTGATTTGAACATTTATATTGTTAGGACAGTATAATAGTTTTTTTATTGTGTAATCAAGCCAATGTTAGCAATTTAGCATGGTGGTCACTGAAATCGGATCATTTTCGATTAGTTACAACAATACAGCTCAGTTGCTATGTAGCAAATATAAGCACCGATCTGAAATAAGCTGGTAGTAAATTTCAAATTACACACAAACTTAATGAATCCAGACTTCTACCAGACAAGTTGGTGTAGATGCACATAAAAAGAATTTGTTTTCAGCACTGCTAGAGGCACACTTTGTGTAGTGGCCCAGTCACAGTCAGAGGGAAGTCTCCTTTTTCCTAATTTGCAGAAAAACGATAAATGACATCCTTTTAAAATCAAGCTCATGGTCATGTGTTATTCTTAGAACCCTAAATGCGTTGTGTCACAAAAGCCATTATTGTCTATTGTCAAGGCATTGCAAATGCCAGTGCTGTTCTTGAGAACCAGATTAATCCGTTCTGCGAAACAGCATGTAGTGTTTGGATCAGGTGACCCAACACTGTTGTGAACTGTTTTGGACAGAATCTCAAATGGCTCCTTTCTCCCTAGAAAGTGCAGTGTGTAGGTCTTATGTATAGTAATAGCTGCTGCATGTAAACAGAGGACAGTGTGTCTAACAAAGGACCACTTTGGATTCAGCCATGTGTGCACAATTTCATACTGGACATAAAGTTCAATATCTGGATATAAAAGCCAAAATTTCATAACTTACAATGTGCACTACATGGGAGCAGCAAGCCGTTTGAGATTCAGCCTTAGGATTTTCTAAAGTATGATCTTATAGATGTTTAATATTGCACATGGATGGCCTGTTTCTGTTGATGTTTCAGCACTCTACCCACTTGTTTTATGTATAGGAATGTTACATATTAAACTTAAAGAAACCTGTTGTATTTACGTGGCTTTGTTTAACTCTGAAACTTGGAGTTAACTGCTTTTGCCAAAAACAAAATACATTTAAAAAACAATAGTTTAATTTATAAGTTACCTGAATTTTATTGTGTAATTTTTACTCACTCAAAACAATCAATCAGCAAATCAAATCAAACAGCAGTTTGATTAATATTGCCTGGAATACACAATAAAAGAAAACACAATTTATGAAAATTCACAATGGAGATTTCTGTTTTTGCAAATTAACTCTTGAAATGGCACAGTGATTGAGGCAAATCACAGTCATAAGGAGGTCTTAGAATAAATAATATATTGATAAGGACAATCACCAGTCAGGGCAAAGACTCAGAGCAAATCATGTGCTGATTAGAACCTATCACAGTCAGGGGGAGGTCTCAGAACAAATAATGCAATGATTAGAATCGCTCACAGTCAGGGGGAGGTCTCAGAACAAATGATGCACTGATTAGGACCAATCATAGTCAAAGAAAGCACTCAAAGCAAACAATGCAGTGGTGAGGTTTTGTCGTCAGTTTTTGTTTGAGGTACTGCCAGCATACATCAAGTTCAGTTGGATTTTTGCCAACTGTCCTGTCCAACCTGACAGTAGATTCTACAAAGGAACATTTGTAGGCAGAGGATATTTTAATTATATTTATATTTTTAAAGGGTTTACTAGCTTAAATTTTGGTTTTAGCTTTAATGGACTATAGAAATCAATGAGTCTATGAGGTCTTATTATGTGTCTACGTAATGAGCTGTTTATGTCTCTCAACCCCCTGCAGATGCCCCTCGTGTAGAGATCAAGTATTCTCAAGCACTCCCACAGGAAGGACAGCCTCTAAAACTGGAGTGTGTGTCTAAAGGAAACCCCTCGTAAGTCTTTCACACCATCCCAGCCAACTGATTATGATAGGGCAGAGCAGAATGGGAATGTACCTTAGTCTTCTTTAGTTTTCCTCACTCCTCTATTTGAGTCTTAAGGATCAGCTATCTGAAATTTTATCCTCTAGGAAAGAGCTGTTGGGACTGTATTGATTTTGAGTTCCATATGCTGTAATGGGAATCAAAATTTAGCAACCAAATTCAAACCAAATTCAGTTTAGCATTATTAGCAATTAATAATACATTATCAGTATTATCTAGTGACTGTGCAAATAAAAGTTCCTAAGTGGTTTCTTAATGGCAAAAAACTTGAATTGGTATAAAACTTATACATTATCTGGAAGTGCTTTAAAGTTTAAACGGGTTCTTCATACACTGAAACTAATTTACAAATATGGTTCTTTAAAGGACCATCCATTGATCCATTTTGCACTCTTAAGAAATATGGTTCTTGAAGGGTTCTTTTGTAAAGGAAATTCTACATAGAACATGCTTAAATGTTGTTTTTTACATGGTGTAATTGTTCATCGGATTGTTCAAACTTTTGCAAACAAAACATCTACGTATTGCACTGTTCAACGCTCCTGGTATTCTGTACAGTACACATAACTTTTACTATTTTTGGATCCATTTTAAGATATCATCAGTAATATTGGATTTAATTTCAAATGATACCCAACCCTGAGTACACAGATCAGACACAAAGAGCTGCTTTCTTCCTGTTTGTGCATATCTACACTACCATTCAGAAGTTTGGAACCACTTGCCATAATAAAGTTTTTAAGAATAAAAACTATTCACTAACATTTTATTCAGTATTTCAAGGATTCTAAAACATATTTTATATATTTTTTAGTTATATTTAATTTGCTGTTTCCTAGTTCCCTGCTATTTATCAGAAAGGTGTGAAGTGATATAGGACTCCAACCAAAATTGTGATTTATTATTGAATGCATTGATTCTAAACTTTTGAATTGATTTTGAATGATAATATATTTTTATGTGTGTGTGTGTGTGTGTGTGTGTGTGTGTCTCAGACCAGACCCGGTGTTGTGGACGAAAGACGGGGGTGAACTGCCGGACCTGGACCGGATGATCGTAGAGGGCAGAGATCTCACCTTCACGTCTTTAAACAAAACAGACAACGGCACCTACCGCTGTGAAGCCAGCAATCACCTGGGCACCAACCACGCTGAATATGTGCTGTTCGTATACGGTGAGTGCCGCAGAGGGAGCGCTAACATGCCTAACGGAGCATGACTACATTTAAAAAGCCCCTGTCTGAGGCACTGAAATAGGTATTTTCACCCTGCTGGTCACTGCTGCTATATTGTCCCAGCATTTAAAAAGCCCCATCTTGCAGTGTCAGTAAAGCAAATACATCACTAACGCTCCCGCCAGTATCTCTTTAAGATTTAATCATTTTCCTCTTTTGGAATCGATTGCAAAGTGACCTTCTTGTGGCCCATGGAACCTGAATCTAAAGTCAGCTCAAGAAAAAAAAGGTTTACAGAGAGACCATCGCTCCGAAAAACCCATTAAAACTTTTCAAAATATTGATGACCGCTCCAGACCCATGCAGTGAGAGAGATCACAGCTCAGTGGCCAATGAGAGGCCATTTCTTGGCACATATGGAGCGTGCTTAAAAAAATATTGATATATACAGTACAGTGCAAAAGTTATAGATCAAACTTTATTAATTTAATAAAGACAAAATGGCCATTAAATACAAGTTTTTCAGTGAAAGATTTATTTAACAGAAAATTACACAGAATTTTCGACAACAAAACGTAATAAAATGTTTTCAGTATTATAGCTTCTGTTCTTTTCCAGCGATTCACTTTCAAAGCTGCAGCAATTCTCCACACCTTCAAAGTTCAGTATTGTTGGTTGCATTTTATGTTTGTCATGATCTAAATAATCCCAATCACATTTAGTGATGTTGAGGTCTGGACTGGAGTGGTCAGCCCCTTGTTCTAATGCCTGCAGCTTCTATGTTTGCAGATAAGCTTTCTGTACTTTGCAGATTTCCTCCTTTTTGACAAGACATTAAACAAATTAAGATTAACAGTACTTTGCAGAGGCCATGCATGTGACAATGAGACTTTAAGTTTGTACATGGAGTATGTGAAATGATATTTATTTAACTGTCATCAAACCTTGAGAGTTTCTGAGAAAAAGTGCACTGAGCACTGCAGTACAGTTTTGGACAAATTTAGACAAATGTTCAAATAAATTAGAATATTTATTCAGACATAAGGAAACTAACACCCTTTTTCTCAGCCAAGAGTGATAATGCATACACACACACAAGCGCGCTCTCCCACACACATGCAGACGTGCAAATGAAAAACAGGCACCAGTGACACGTAACAGCAGTGAAACACTGTTATTGATAGGATTGTATTGAGAAGTGACATTATTCAGCCAATTATGCAGTATCTTTTAGCATAACTGTTGATCGTCTAAGGCTTTTTTGCTACAGCTTGTAGTGAAAGGTGGTTGAGACATTGAATTAACTCATTAGCAACTTGGTGTCATGCATGTATGTCTCTGTTGGGGTGCAGAATAATTATTTTACAGTGGAACTCAGTGGAACAACATCTTTAGGATCTGAAGCCATTTTCATGTCTGGAGCAAGATGAAATATGCATCACACTATTCATAATCAGTAAGACAGTAACTTGGGATGCTGTGCAAAATGTAAATAAAAACACAATAAAATGACATGCAAATCATTTAACAAGACAAATCAAGACAACATATCAAATGTTGAAACAGAGAAATTTTATTGTTTGTATTTTGAAAAATATATGCATATCGTAAATGTGTCTAATGCTAAGAAAACATCTGGTGGTTAATTGGCAACAGATCAGTAACATTACTGTGTAGAAAAACAGTATCCCAGAGAGGCTGAGTCCTTCAGAAGTAAAGATGGGAGGGGGTTCACAACTCTGTGTGAGCAACAATTCAAGAATAATGTTTCTCAATGTAAAATATCAAAGAACCCTTTGGGCCCTCAAGCAGTACTGCATTAAAAACAGACATGATTCTGTAGAGAAACTCACTGCATGGGCTCAGAAACACTTCTGAAAACCACTGTCTGTGCAAACAGTTTGTTGCTGCATCCACAGATGCAAAACCCAAAAATGAAACCAAATATAAACAGGATCCAGAGATGCCACCTTCTCTGGGCCCAAGCTCCTTTAAAATGAACTGAGAGAAGTGGAGAAGTGTCCTGTGGTCTGACAAATCAACATTTATAATTCTGTATTTAAAATCATGTATTCTCCGGGCTAAAGATCACTCAGTTTGTTGTCAGTGCACAGTTCAAAAGCCAGTACACTTGATGGTATAGGCACCATTAATGCTGAACGATATATATGTTCTGGGAACATATACTGCCATCCAGACAACATCTGTTTCAGGGAAAGCCTTGATTATTTCAGCAAGACAGTGTCACCACATTCTGAATGTATTTCAGCAGCAGTCCAATGTATTAAAAGAGTCCGGGCACTAAACTGGCCTGCCTGCAGTCCAGACCTGTCACCTCTGAAAATATTTGGCACATTATGAAATGAAAAATATAATAAAGGAAACCTTGAACTGTTGAGCAGCTGCAATCCTATATCAAATGTGAACAGGAAAACATTTCACTTTCAAAAGTACAGCAGTTGGTCTCCTCAGTTTCCAAACGCTTACTGAGTGTTGTTAAAAGAAGAGGTGATGAAACACAGTGGTAAACATGCACCCGTGCCAACTTTTGGAATGTGTTGTTGGCATCAAATTCAAAATGTTCAAATATTTGTTCAAATATTCAAATATTTTTTCAAAAAATAATACAATTTCTCAGTTTCAACATTTGATTTGTTGTACCATCCATCCATCCCTCCATCTATCCATCCTCAACCGCTTATCCAAGTCCGGGTCGTAGGGGCACCAGCCTAAGCCTTTGTTCCGTTTTCAATGAAATACAGGTGATTTAAATGATTTGCACATCATTGCATTTTGTTTGTATTTACATTTTGCACACCGTCTCAACTTTTTTGGAAATGTAACTTTTTTGGAGATTGTATATGAAATTATTTAATATCCCAGTCAACTTAACATCATATGAAAGCTGAGACTGATTTTAATTTGATCAGAACCCCAATAAAACAGCTCAGAATAAAGATTTTGATCTTACATCTGGTTTCCACTCAAATGGCCTTTAAACCAATAAACTCATAAACAAAGTGCCTAAAATTGCAAAAGTAGAACTCTTTGGTTCCCTGGAGACCCTTTCAATTCTTTGTAGTAAAAAAAGTCAATTGGAGTGGTTTGATGTCAGATGTATCATTCTAGAGGAATTTACTGACTTAGATTAAATTCAAATTAGATTTGATTTTTTTTACAATGCTGGTGATATTTTAAGCGATTTATAATTTGATCATTTTACACCAGGAGGCCAAGGTAGTGTTAGGAGTCTTGCCCAAAGACTCTTATTGGTATAGTGTAGGGTGTTTGCCCTGGTGGGGGATTGAACCCCAGTCTAGAGCATAGAAGGCAGAGGTGTTAACCACTACACTACACCACAACGTCTACAGCACAAGCACCACTTTATTTACTACTGATGATGAACACTAAACCTACACGTCTTCCGAGTTCTGTCTGGTTCCTGTTACCACCGCTATGAACAGTAACCTTCACCAACGCTGTGAACACCTTGAAATGGAGCATTTCAAATCAACCCGAATCAAATTACTTTGCATGCATCTTAACGATTTAATTATACATACATTTTGAAGCATCAATTGAATTTCCCTTCAAAGAACCATTTAGAAGGAACCTTTACATTTTTTTCTATATAATCTAAGGTTTAAATGTTTGTCCTGGAAGAACTGTTTATGAACCATTATTTTTAAGAGTGTTCTCACAAATTTGTGACCCATCTGTTTGGAAAACTGATTTACGAGCAATGGTTCTCTAAAAGGACAAGAAGTTCCAGGATCTCTTGTGGAGTTTGTTCAAAAGCAGCAGAATGGCTTCTCCAGCACTGACACTGCAGCATGGATGCTCTAGCGGTCTGCCAGCCATGTGCAGCCACATCTGCCGTCTCTATCAGCAGAAGCAGCTGCATTGCAATGGTCAGTAGCATAAAGCGGAAATGGCAGAAAACACTTCTCCATCCCTGCTGCTGCCTCCATTGCTCAGTACACCCTCAAGCCTGCAGGCTGGAGAGCAGTTTGGTTTGCTGGAACTGTTCCAACTCCAACACTTGCTTTTCTGCTCTTTCCCTTCTCTGTAGGAGAGGTTCTGGGGAAGATTTAATGAGTGTGCGGAGTACAGTGTAGAGGTCCGGACTGGGGCCCTTCGAAATGTCAGGCCACTGTAAGGACATGGATAACCAAAGCTTTTAATGATGTTGACGCCACAAAGCTGACAACTTCCTGTGAGAATAATAAGCTAATTGGGTGTCACAAATATAGAGCACCTTGTCTGGATTCATTACTGTCCTTTCAACTGGCACAACAAGTGCACCCACTGCCTTTCATCAATGATTAGCACACAAGCAGTACTGCATAAAAGCTTCTGGTACTCATGTGTCACAGCTTCTTTTCTTATTAGGCCTGTTCAAAATGCATAGCGGTCAGAAGTGGGTATTAACTGTTTAAATTCACGCAGTTACATTTACTGAAGACATTTACTGCTATTTTGATGGATACTTTTACTTGTATGCAAGTATAGTTGTTAGGAAAGTAATCTACTTTTTATTCGGTTACAAATGAATTATTAAACATTCCTGTTCAGTTTCTTTAGGTTACATTGATGACAGCATCTGTACTACTTTGCCATTGGTCACATTTCTTGAGGGTTATCATATAATTTTATTCCAAAAATGGGGCAATAAGAGAATAACAAAACTTAGTACACTTCACTTTCTACGCTAATGATACATTTCTTTTGTGCTGGTGACAGCAACTGTACTCCTTTACTATTAGTCACACCTCTGACTTTTGACTTTTGTCATCATTATATTTTAGACGCAAAGAGTACATCATAAAGAGAAGCTGCAGCTAATAAACTTTAGTTTCTGTGCTGATAGATGCTGGGTGCATTAGGCTCTATTTCAGCTTTTAAGTTGCTTTAGCTTTTCACCTGCTACTTCTACTCAGGTTGTTTTCTGTAAAGGTTCTTTTACTTTTAACTGACTGTTTCACTGAGGCAAGGATCATTCGTATCGGTTCAGGCTACTCTTCCCGCCTCTGTTGGTTATGTGCTGTTATACATATTGCTGTTGTCGGAATAAAACCTACTAACTCCAAAATGGTACCTTTAGAGGAGAAGGAAAACACCTACTTTACTTTTAATGTAAGTCAAAGTAACCAGACTTTTTTCCAAGTAATTTTGGGATGTTTCTTTTGGTCTGTTCTTGATGAAATTTACAGACAATGTAAAGGGCAACAGGCATTTTCAAATTATGCAAAACGCTGAAATATGGCAAAAATGGAGATACAAAATTTTCTTTGGACAACGTTATGTTCCCAAGCACTCAACATTTCAAGCTATAGAGGCTTATGAGTGAAGGGCAGTTTGCATTACATACTTAATTAAAACTGTGCCATGAAATTCTCAATCTATCAGAGCACTCCATCGATTTAGCAAAGCAAAAAAGTAATTATCTGCTGTTGTACCTCTGAAATGTTTACTGTAACAAATGTCTCACATAGCCAGCCTATGAATGAGCCATTTTGTTTTCCAAAGACAGATTACGATAATGACATTCACTTCAAAGAATACACTTCTTTCTCCATGGCTAATGCTTATGTAAGCCAGTAATGAATGCGGTCATGCTCTTGTCTTCAATAATAATAATCATAATAATTCAATATTAATTCTTTAGTCATAATTACTAGTGCATCATAATAAAATAAACATATTCTGTCCTTTTAACCTTCCATTTGGGTGAAAAAGAAAGAGCTTGTTGCCTTCCTGTGTTCGCTGCAGCAGTGGCGGCAGAACATGAGAAGTGTCGGAGGGGCTTTACTTCAACAGGCGGAGCGTGGGGTGCGTGCCTTTGAGCTCATTAGAGAGAGAGCAGCCTGCCGATTCACCTTATCAGCCTCAACCCAACTTTACTCCTCAGCCTTTATCGCGGGGCTAAACGCGCTTTATGCATTTCTAATGATCGCGCGGCCCGGCTGAGACAGGCTGCTGAGGTGGATTCGGGATTAAAGAAAAGCTTGAATGTGACCTGCCATTTAAAAAAGCCTGAATAGCTCGCTTCAAGTTACAGCACATGGTGATGTTCGGTTAAAGCTGATTGGCGTGAACTTTGCTTTGACTTTGCTCATGAATTTTCAAATGGCAGGTAGCAGATGGACTGCAGACTGACTTTGGCCTGCTCTTGCCACTGTTTCTGCCAGAGTTCTGCCCAGAGGTGGATATTAACTAGGTGCATGTAGTTAGTTATATGCACTTAGTTCTTTACAATGATGGTTTAAAATTGCTTTAAAATGATGGTTCTGCAAGGGATCTGTAGTAAAGAAAATGGGTCTATATAGTCAGTGGGTCAACTTGCATGATTAGAGTTCTTTGCATTGTTAAAGGGTTCTTCAGATCGATGGGGAATATGTTTTATATGGTTCTATTTAGGTTTGATATTGTAACATAATAAGAACCCTTTTGGGTGGACATAGAACCCTTTTCAAAAAATTTCTATATAGAACCATCCACAGCACATTCTCCATCAATCTGATGAACTCTTTAACGATGTAATGGATCCTTTAATCATGCAAGCGCTTCTTTGAGTATTCGTGGTTCTATATAGAACCATTTTCTTTACTATAGAACCCTGGAAAAAACATAATTTTTCAGAGTGTATAAATTGGATAGTTTAATCTTTCTTAGAGTTGTTTTGAATCATAATACTTTATGTACTTCATAATACTTTACTCAAGTACAATAAGCTCCATTATTTGTCCAAAATTTTGACGTCTTTCTATTCAAAAACTAAATATTAGATAAGGGTTTTACATGCAAAGAACCTTATTGACCAGGCATTGACTTACTCATACTATTTGAGTGTGAGTGAGTGGGAGTTCACACATTACGAGATTGAGCTAATTAACCACAAAGATGTTTTTTGCTCATCTCTTCTAAGAGTGCCAGTTATTATGGAGCTCTGATGAAATGAATCCATTTTACTCAGTTGCTTTTAAATCAGGAACATTTTGTTCCTAATTTCATTTTTAATGTTTTTAATGATTAATTTCATCATGCAACAGCAGCTACATCACTGTGAAATTGGCCACACTGCTGACTTTTGAGGTTTATTATTAACCAGAGAACATCAAAATGGGAAGAATAGCACAACACCTCAGTTCCTATGCTGATAGATGTGAGATGTAATAAAACATTTGGCTGGACTTCCAAATGTTACTCAGTACTTAAGTTTTACCTGCATCTTTTGAACTTTTACGTCTACTTTTGATCAGTTGCTTTTGCAGTTGTTTTTAGAAAGGTACTTTTACTTGAGTCCTTATTTCACCAAAGTAATAAAGCTTTTTTTTTAACTTGTTTATGTTTAAGTTACTATACTCATCTGAGGTTCTGTCATTCAGGAGCTTACTGGATCATTTATATGACATTTAAACATTGAATTTAGTTTATTGGATCATATTCATACAGGTCAATATTACCTACATGTCAAAATTTAGGAAATACTTACAACATTCCTGCACATCATTTGCTTCTTCACCTATTTTCAACTGTATGCTTTCCACAGTCCTGAGGTTTGTTGCACTAATAAGAGTGAGAATAACACATAAGGAGTTTGTGAGGTTTTAATGAATATTTGTTTACACATTTTTTTGTTGTTGAATAATTCATTATTTTTTAATGTCTTACATTATTCTCATTCCATTTAAATTTGCCTTGTGTTCAGTATGTCGTCCCTGTCATAAAGCTTCAGATCTCTAAAACTGTAATTTCATAGCAAAATTCCTAATTTAAATGTATGTAATGCTATTTTTCTGTTGATCCATTTTTCCCAGTTGTTCACAAAACTTAAACAGCAGCTCATATTTTCAAAAAGTGTAAAAAAAAAAAACTACATGAAAAAAGTAATGAGGTTTTGATATGACAGTGATGATATATGTTGTTCCATTGCTATCTTGATGTATATTTTTTTTGCCTTTGTTGTTGTTTTGTGTGTTTGCGTCCATGTCTGTTTGTTTGTGTGTCCCATTGACCAGATGCCCCTACCACGCCCTCTCCTTCCACAACACCTCCCCTTGTAGCCACCCTCCCAGACACCACAGACACCACAGACCCCCTAGACTCCAAGCACTCCAACCCTGCAGTGACCGGTCAGAGAGGTACAGTAAGCCCACCACCCTTCCTCATGCTCCTCTTCCTCACATGCAGCTCTCATTGTTCTCACTGTCACATTCTCCTTCTACCTGGATGACCTCCCTCTCTCTCACTGTCCCCATCAGCCAGTTCCACCATTTCTTTTTTCCAAAATCTCTGCACAGTTCCATTGTTGAGATGTATGTTTTAATGAGATGAGTAGTGATTTAGTGAGATGAAAGGTTTAATGTGAAGTGTAGGGAAACTTATCCACTCACATATCTTTACCATGGTGATGTCTACCTGGGTCACAATTGTTTTCAATATGAATATATACATATCATTTGTTATCCAAAATAACTTCTGATATTTTGTATTATATCTTTCTGTGAAGGGGCTTTAAAAAGTTCTGAAACTCTTTAGATGTCTACTTCCTATCACCTCCACTGTGACTCTAAAATGGGGCATTTCACATTAAACTCTTCCAATTGACCTCATTCACATCTTAAGTATTTCATTATTCTGATTTTTTCATCAATGGAATTCCCTTTTAAAATTAGGTTTGATAGGAAAACTTCTACCACTTATTTTCTCCACAGGTTACTGATGTTACCTACAGTGTGACTGAAGTAAACTGTTAACCACATTTAATGTTGCTGCATCACAGAAAAAATGCAGACTAATTATGTGTCATTGGAAAAATCAATAGTCTCTCATATTTCAACTTTGACAGAGGGCACCCTGTTATCTGTGATGTGGAGTCCAGAGTGTGTTGTTTTATTTAAAGCATAAAATATATAAATTCATGCACAGTATCACTTGAAATCAAGTTGAGATTAACTGTGAGTTCACCTAACCTAATCTTTAATCTTTTACCTTTAACTCAGCTCTCATAATATTCAAATTGGTTTATTGTATTACATGTTAATGGAGCTAGCTGGCTAGTTTACCTCACATAAGCCTGGTGTAGCTAAGTTGTAGCTATCTGTGTAAGCTAAGTAAGCCAGTAAATCATTAGCCTCTTCCCCTGCTAACTGTAGCTCCACTTCCATCCATATTCCAGCCCCTTAACCCCTGGTTTCAACCATCCCTGAACCTCTGACTCTTCTTCCACCCATGAGTCTTTTAAGAAGGTTCATGTTCTGTTTACATGGGGTCACCCCTGTTCCCAGGGGCCTATGTTCCCATTGGCCTGTGTTCCCAGAGCCATTTATTTCTTCATTTAAATATCTAGGAAAAAGCCATATATTCCCAGGGCCCTGTGTTCACTTCACTTTTCTAGAAAACAACTCTGTGTTCCCATAAGCCCATGTTTCAGCATCATTTTGCCTCAGTGACATTTCCTTGAATAAAAATTCAATGAAAATAAGACCTAGCATCCATACCTCTGATATTTCTCAACTTACATATTCTGATGTTATGAATATTGACTAAGGTTATGTATGCTATGCTCTGACTTCTCAAAAATAACATTACATGGCTTACTTAGCTAGCTAATTAGCTGACCGAGGCTAGCCTAGCCAGGGCAAGTGCATTCCTATTGAACAGTCAGCTCCTTGTTGTCCCCTGTATGATCTTTGGTGACCCTATAACCCTAACCATGACCTTATGAACCCTTTCACAGTTTATTTTAATGTACCATATTGAGATAAGATGTATTATACAAAGAGGTGAGGGAACAAGTGACTCTGGAAATATACAGTTGAATTTCTAAGAGAAAATAAGTGAACACATTCTATATAAAGAACATACTTAAATATGGCATTTTGATGCACATTTTAGTGCACAATTTCAATATTCACATTCTGTGTTTTTTATATATTGGTAGACAAAAAATTTATGGATGTTCACAATCCCCACACATTCAAATGCTACTGCATATTTGCAACCAACATAATTAGCAGACCAAAATGTTTATTTCTCTGTACTGGAAGCAGCTACAGTATGATGGTGTTGATGGCCTCCTAAGGGAATGAGAATGTGCCTGTGCACCGATTAGAGGTTAGTGACTTTGGCTTGGCTCTGTCCCATGTTTTCAGCCCTACAAGAACTGTTTTTAACTATTGGACCCCAAAGTGGTTCTACTATGGCACAGATTCCTGGTTCTGGAGTATCATCTGCCCTGCATAGGTTTTTCCTACTCTAATACACCCACTTCAGCTCAGGAAAGGCATGTTAATTAGCTGATTAGTTGGATCAGGTGTGTTGGAGCAGGGCAAACACTAAAATATGTAGGACTGGGGAGTTCCATGACCAGAATTGGAAATCACTGCTCTTTGGCATCACTCAAAAGAACACTTTTTGGCTAATTTTATTTTTGAGAGTGTACCTCAACCCCGACACACGCATCTCAACTAGGCGCCACATTTGGAAATGATGTGACGATTCTCGAAATGGTCCCAAAGCTGCCCAGTTCTGTTTTGTTTCTTGCTTCTTTAGGCCTCGTACCTGTTCTAGATAATTGACGTGATTGATAATATGTAACAGGCTTTATATGTTCTCCTTTCGGCCTCTGTGTAAGGTTGTTTGAAAGTCTATCGATTTATTATGCAGCACAGAAGACACAGCACAGCATGGACAGCAGCATCCAACTAACCCTCAAACTCATTTGGCAACTGCCTTGCATCAGACTGCAAATGCGCATACTGTAAGTAATTCGTTTGAGCAGCTGATGTTACATCAGTTAGTTTTAACCTATCTCTTTCTGTGCTGTTGTCAAATTAAGCAAAAGTGGCTTGAAGAAAACCTTTCCCAAGCACCTTATAGAATTATAGTAATTTTCTTCAGTCTACCACTTCCCGGACCTGCATTGCAGAACAGCTCTGTGTGGCTCTCATAGCATGGAAGGTCTGGAGTGTTAACAGCACTTATTTCCTCCGATGCATTAGCCGCCCATCTTGGTGCCTGCGATCAATGGGGGGATTTCAGCAGCGGGCAGCCGGGGCTTAATGAGCATAATAACTCTTCCCCACAGAAGCGCAGGGCCCAGACGATGTCATCAGAGTGGCTCCCATCCCCGTTAAATCTGCCAAGTGCATTTTTATGGCTTGCAAATTAGCCGTGACCTTATGAAGCTGAAAGGTTGAATAAAGTACTTGGGCTTCGGAGAATTTTTTAAATATTTACAGCTCACTTTTCATAATCAGCTCGCGTGTCCGCCCCGTCTCGGACCCCCAGGCTGTTATCATCCCACCGAGGCACTTCCACAGACACAGTGATTGGTCATGCCTTTTGTCTCAGGATGGGCAGAAAAGAATGCGGAAATCCATCTCGTTCAGAAAGGGTTCAATTTGGGTTCATTACCCGGGGACTGGAATAATAGGACAGAAAATATGGAAGAAAAACAAAACAGAAATTTGGGAGAGCTTTAATTGCCACCAAACTTTTTTTGAATTGTCAAACTTGGGCTGTTTTTTTTATATATATATATATATATAACTAATGCCATGTGTGACTGCAGAAGAACTTGTGAAAGCACAGCACTGGTAGTTTTAATGGATTCGCAGACTGTGTGTAATAGCAAAATGACAATTTTAATGTAGCACAAAACTTTAATAGCATCATATTAAATCAAACAGGCTTAAGTTGGTCAGTGTCCAGTCTCTAAATAGGGCTCTTGCAGGCTATTTAGAAACATATGTATCTTCATGCATTGAGCAGACATCCAGCGTGCACAGCATGGCCACGCCACGGGGGTGTAATAGGCAAACACAGGCCAACAGCTGCGGGCTGGACGCAGCCTTGTTCATGGGCTCTGGTCCCAGTGAGACACGAACAAATGAGGAATCCTCCCAGTGCCATTTTTGCAAGTTCCAGCGCTTTGCTCTTGGGCAGCTGGCACAATGGGAGAGCTTTGTCAATCCAATTAGAGCTTTGTTGATCCAATGAGGGCTTTATATGTTGCCTGCCGTCCTTGTTCTGCTTTTCTGAGCTATCTCTGGAGCTCAGGTGAGCACTTTACATATGCATGGGCCCACAATGGGCTGCTTTACAAAGCTCTCGTGCACAGTGGTCTGAGGATGAGGACTAGGGTTTGGCGGAGCCTTTTGCATTTAAACCTGATGAACTTGGCCCTTAATCTATGGACTTGGGTAATTTCTCAGCAAGCATGCAAGGCTTCCTAAAGGAAATGGAAGCAGTCAGGTAAACTCCAAGAATTTTTCTGAAATGTCATAATTTTATCTTCAGTAAAGATTTAAGGATTCTTAACGATGTATTTCCAGCAATATTGATTCAGCTCCACTTTCTCTGTGCTGCTGATTGAAGGGCAGTAGAAAGTGCCGTGATGAATAAAAAAAATGGCCCCTCTGAGGTTCCGCCGAAGGACAGCCGCAAAAAAAGCTTTGTTTGAAACAGGGGTGAAGGCAAAGTTTGCTGCAGTGTCCCTCCAGGCCAGGTTAAATATTGAGACAGCCATACTGAGTGCCTTCCCTTGCCCTCTGTTCCAAACCCACCAGTGCACCAGGGGATTTAAAATGCAATGCAAAGGTCCTCGTTGTGTCAGACAGCACCATTATTGATGATCTATCACATTAATGCACATCGCTGCAAGAATTATAGCAACAATTTAAAATAAGGCAAAGGACGAAAAAGAAAAATCATTAAATTCTGCAGGCGTGTATGAATTACGAATAATAGTCCCTCCATTCATTATGTTTTAATAGTAAGAGACACTTTAAGTAATTCTCTGGAATGAACCCTTCTGCTCTCTCCATTTTACAGTGCCTGATCTTGTTAAGAACTTGACAGAGTAATTTAGAAAGTGGTGATGTAATGTCTCTGGACAGTTCTCTATTCGTCTTGGCACTTGTTGTTCTTATCATTAAAGGGCCTATATTATATTATATTATATTATATTATACTATACATACTGAATATATTGAAATAATGATTTGATGTAATATGCAAACACTGTCAAGGTTTCAAAATGTACCATTCGCTCCCCAATCCACACAGTGAGTATATGAAAAAGAGCTGCGAAAACAATCTGTTTTAAATTTATGATTTCACAAAAAACAACACGTCTGCCTATTCGTCCTACATCAGCTTAGCTTTGGCATTTTGAATGTTGAAGCTAAACTGCTGTACATTTTCCTATATCAGGAGCGGTTCAGCCTGACTGCTTTTTAAACAAAGCACAATACAAGAAAACAACACAAAATAACAAATCAGTTACAAACCAGCTAGTGTGATTCCAAGGGATACGGAGAGGTTGCAAAATAATAGTGTAAAAGCACATTTTGGATTTTGAGGAAGAAAAAAGGATATTGGCGCTTTAAAATGAGAAGGATTCTAACTCTGTTGTTACATCAGGCAGCCCGCTCGTGCCGTTTGGTGGTCACCAGCTGTATATTTTCTTTTTTTCATATTTGGGTTAAATTATTCAGCCTCTCATCAGACCACACAGATTTTCTCCCAACACAATTAGAAGCTTTAATTTGTTTTGAAAATCTAATTAAACCACTCAGACCACCAGTGTAGTCCCTCGTGCACACGTTTGGTCTAAAATCAGCTCTTGAGAAGCTCGGACATGTAAATGAATTCACTGCTGGTGTACAGTTCAGCCCCATGACACCGTGCTACTGTGTGCGTGTCGGGGCAGAGGGATGGACAGACACGTGCTGCACGCACTCCAAATGGCAAAACAGATGTGTTGTCTATGTGCGTTTCTTTCTCTCTCTCTGTGTTTCTTTTTTTATTAGGGATGTATAAATGAAGAGTGTATGAACCCGACTCTTTCAGATGTAAATTCTCGTCTGACCGCATGTATGAGAGTCTGACAGCATACCAATAGCTTCTCCCAGGCCTTTTCCAACTTGGCAACACTTCAGCTTTTCCCATTAGATACAAATTACTGAAATTTCTGCAGAAAGTGGAGCATAATTAATGCATTGAACTGTCCAATCAGTGCACTAAGCTCATGGTTAATTTGTTTAACATGGTCTTGCTTCTCCTGTACACCCTCAGCAGTGGAGGTTTCTAAATGGTGCTTGGCTTGGACGAGTAATTTTGAAAAAAAGAACTAATTGGTAGAGAACTTCTACATAATATGGAGGGTTCTTTAAACTTTAAAGTGCCCATATCCTACACTTCATTTGTTACTTATTTTGTTTTCACTTGAGACAATTTTATGATGTTTGTATGCTTTATTGTTCCTGATCATAATGTTTTACATTAGCACTTTCTGACTTCTCTTTATGTTTTTGACTTGAACAGGTCATATTTTGTTCCTGTCTGAAGAAAAGCAAACTCTAAAATAGTAACATTACTGGAGAGGGCTTAACTTTTAATGTAGGTCAATGGAAGTAGATTTTCTAAGCAGTTTAAGAGCATTTCTATTGGTCCATTCATCATAAAATTATCACACAGTATAAAAAATAGCTGCTGTTCTCAAATGATATAGAAACATAAAAGTAAAAAAAATAGACATATGTTTTTTTTTTGGATAGCGATGATTTTTTACAATGTCTTCATGATGAATAAAGTGACAAGTTGACCAGACAAACACTGACTGAAACAAAGGGCTTGATAAAGGCTAGAATGAATGGGAACATCTGGGAGAGGGAGGAGACAAAGGGCAAAGAGCCAAAACAAATACAAGCACATGGCAGAAAGCACACAGCTACAACACAGAGCAAGAAACAGACACACAAGCAAAGGGGAAACTGGCAACCATCCACTGAAAGGTGGCTAAAGGAATCAAAAGTTGTACATTGAGGGAACTGTAGCCACTGGGTGTGGCATGTAAAGGGTATATCTAAAATTCAAAAGCCTGAGGCAGCAAGCTCATACACTCTATCTTTCAGCACTCTTGTGTAGCGTCATATCTATAAGCTGGGAAAACAGCCAGGGAAGCCGAAAGCACATGACAGGTGGATGAGAGGAGCACTAAACCACACTTAGGGGCCTGCAGTTCTTTATTGATCGGAAGCTAAAGGCCTTGTGATTCACACAGCCATTCTAGGGGAAATGTGAGTAATGGACCTCAAGAAATAAAAGCTTTGATTTTTTATTGCTTAACTTCATGGATTTCTTGTGTATCTTCTGCAGCCATAAAAATAACCTTGACCTTTAGCGGGTAATCTAGAGTGCAGAAATACAAGCTTACTCCAAACCGCAGAGTGCAACACAACTTACTGAAAAGTTTTGATGTTTTAGATGTACTGAACATGGTGTGATTTCCTTTTAAAATAATGTATAAGACTACTGCAGTAGGTGCCGAGGGCTTTGACACCAGTAATATACTGCATACCGCAAAACTGTGGTGTTTTATTTCCTCACAAAGAGAAGCTTAATGTCCAGCTGAGTTCATAATTAAATCCAAATGAGTTCCTACTTAAACTCATAACGTACTTAATAAGTTGGCCTTTCCATCCCAGTGCATTTGTCAATTACTTGTTAATTTGTTTAGTCTGTGATGCTGTAGTACTGTTCAAATGGAGGAGGCTAATGAAAACAGTTCTGCTTTTTATCTGATATTTATGAAAAAGAGAACACAATGTTTCATAAAAGCTACTGTACGTACATTAAGGGCATTATGTTTCATTTGACTTTTTCATTGACTTTTAAAAAGAGACAGGATAATGTTTTGACTAGACGTCTCTTGTAATTCTCATGGTTAGCCAACTGTGCTCCCCTATACCCTTGAATCAGGTAACACATCATTGGTCACCTGGATCAGAAGGTGCATAGACGTCTGTGTGTTCATCGGAGAGAGACTGGGAGTGTCCCCTGCTGAATGTTAATGGAGGGAGTTTTATTGTGCTCTGAAGGTGAAGCTGTTGCAGCTCAGCACTTTCTCTTCAGAGCCACTCTATAGCTCACCTAAGGAAAGGAGGGCAACGGTGCGTACACACGCACGGCACTTCTCCATGTTCGTACGTTTCTCACCTCAGCCCTTAAGAGCGTTCATTCAAATGCCTTAAAGATTACTGCAACAGTAATCCTAGACACAATCCCAGCTCCTGAGGGGGCTGAACTCGAATGTGGTATTAATATTCATGCTACTTTAAATTCTCCTCCCAAGGAGAGGGTAAAATGGAGGTTCGGCCTCTCGGCCACTCTTAGTTCCGAGCTAAAAGGTGCTACCTACTTTAACACTAATCATTCAAAACATACAAGCCTATTAACATACTAGTATTGGCTCTGTCATCAGGAGATTGCGAGTTTGATCTCTGGTAATGCCATAGCCATCTGTAGCCAAAGATCCTAGAAAGCATACAGGCCTCGCGTCCTCTAGGTGGGTATAAAGAAACAAATTGTTCAGCTGACAAAGGCTTCACTCTCTTAGTGCTGATAGGAGAAAATAAGGGAAAAATACCAGAAAAATTATAATGTACCTCTCAATCCAATTGTCCATGTAAGGAAACCAAGCTGCAAAAACAGTCCATTTTGAATTCATCATGGTTGTGACATCACATGTGACATAATTTATATTGTTGTGACATGTTAAGCAAATAGGGTGAGAAGTTCGGTCATCCGGGAGGGACTCAAAGTAGAGCCGCTGCTTTTCCACGTCGAGAGGAGCCAGTTGAGGTGGTTCGGGCATCTTGTTAGGATGCCTCCTGGACGCCTCCCTTGGGAGGTGTCACAGGCAAGTCCACCGGGGAGGAGACCCCGGGGAAGACCCAGGACATGCTGGCGCGACTATATCGCCCAGCTGGCCTGGGAGCACCTCGGAATCCCTCCCAGGGAGCTAGTGGAAGTGGCTGGGGAAAGGGAGGTCTGGGCCTCATTGCTCAGGATGCTGCCCCCGCGACCCGAACCCCGGAGAAGCGGAAGATGATGGATGGATGGATGGATGGATGGATGGATGGATGGATGGATGGATGGATGGATGGATGGATGTTAAACAAAGTTCCCTATGATGGACCTCTCAGCCTACAGCCTTTAATCCACTCATTCACATTGCAGTTACTGGTGTGGAAGTAGAGCAAATGATTAAACAGTGTGCTGTTCCTGGCTGTCAAGACCATGAAACAAGACCATCATTGCAGTTTTCCAAACAAAACAGACATCTGAGAGTTTGTTGCTAATGTTTGTTTGAGTTCAAACTTAACAGTTTATGTTAATTTCAACCTGGACTGTTTTTTGATTGAGGCATAATAAAGCACAGCCTGTCATAACAGAGCACATTAACAAAAATAGCCACTTTAATTCTGAGGGATAAAGAGATATTGGAAAATGGTCATGTAAAAACGAATTATAACATATTTGGTGTATAAAGTCACAAAAATGTTATAAGCAAATTAAAAAAAAAAACTCCCTTTAATGTGACATCAGAGGCTGTGTGTGTCCTGAAGCTCCTATCTGCAAGGCTTGGGTGCTTGGTAGGGTGCGGCTGCAGGGCTTGGTTCTAAACCTCTGCCAGGCCATACCACAGGCAGGCAGTTGCCATCAGAGCGCCACAGTTTGAACCCGTTCAATTTGTTAAATATGTGGGAGTCGCGCAATAGGGACTGAGAATAGCATTATAAATATTAAAGGAGGAATTTGCATGTGGCGCTCCAATATTAAATCACATAGAGAGGGCCGTCGCAGGCCTTATTAAAAGATAATGTGTTCTGGAGGAAGAGGGATGCATTGCTACCTCAAACTCCTCATGGCTAAGCCAAAATCACCACCCAGCAACGGAAGAGAGTTCTGATTAGTTTAACCAGTCAGACACAGACAGACTGGGTGGAGGACTCATATATTAAAGCAGCGCATTTCCCACTATAACAGCCCATTCCCCTAAACTGAGTAGAACGTAATGAAATGCCCTGCGTTTGCCCGTATCAATCTCCCTGGATGTAGAAATTAGCTTTCATATCGTTATCATCTGCCGGGCTCTACAAAGAGTTTGCCGTGTCAATAGACTTGCCCTAGGAAGGCTCTCATCGCGGTGGCCTCATTGGCCACTGATATAAATAGAGCAAAGGCTGAAGATATCCAATTATGACAAACCCTGAAGCACATGCTCAGGGTGACTGGCCCCTCTCTCACCCACTATTGAGATATCACTGTTTAGCATGAGGAAGTGAGAACGACTTAAAAGCAGCCATAAGTGTCATTGCAGAGACAGAAGGCACACTGTCTGGTGTGAGATGACAGTTATACTGAATCAACCTAGGTCTGTCGACATAACGTCTTGTTTTTTTTTAATGTATACCATAGAGTATACCATAATACCAGAAGGAGAAAACCTCGTAACATAGAGACGGTCATAGGTGAAATATTGATCACTCCTGGTCAAATGTCACTTTATCAATTTCACAAGTAAAAAAACAAGTTGACACATCCTCTACAGAAACAACAGAAAATTGTACTACAGATTGTATGCCACAGTTTCTATTTATTTACTCAAACAATTTTAACATGCCATAACCCTTAGACAGGCCACGATTTATGTGCTATTTTTAGAATTAAATTCAGGAAATAAATGGTTATTGTGTATGTGCAGAAATATGTTCTCCATAGAGGATGTGTTCATTTATTTTCACTTACAAAATAATGTAAATTGACCTGGACGCCCAAACCTTTTGCATATGACTGTATATATTTAACTGTATATATGCAAAAACGACCGATGATATTGTCCCATATCATGGAAAACTGAATTTACTTTGTTTTGTTTTAAGATGTAATATGTAAACGTTGTTAAAGTTTCAAAGCATGCCATACAGTCATTTTATGGACACTAAGCTGCAGAAACAGCCTTTTTTGAATTTATGCTTTTGTGATGCAGTGAAAAGCATTTACATATATCTGCATACAGCCTCTAGACGTTTAGCCCTGCCCATTCATGTTAAAGTTATAAGAATTATTTATCTTTAACTGCTTTCTGAGTTAGGCGCAATATAGGACAGCCAATAAAACAGTGATTATTTATAGTATACATCAATCTCAAAGCCACAGTAACAAGAACCGCCAGTTTAATTATAAGGAATAAAGAGAGACTGGAAAAAGATTGTGTATAATTGAATTAAGACTGTCCAAAACCCACATAAATGCCATAAAAGAAGCCAAGGTGGTAGAGAAAAAGGAAAAAAAGAGCAGAACTAATCTAACGCAGCTACATCAGTGAATTTTCAAAATTGCATGTGTTCTTAATAACTCCCTGCTGTGATAATCAACCCTCTCATAACCAGCCTTCATTCCTCACCCTCACTATTGTTCATGGGCCACTGAGCTGAATTTTTACACCTATTTTATCATGTATGCTGGCAAAAGACTAACGTGAATGTTTTTCATGCTAGATGAAGACAGTACTAGTGTGCTGCTTACTTGATGGGTCTTTCTAGGCATTCAGGATATCTATGACCCAGTAAGGTCTATGATGAGGTGAACAGCAGGTCTTGTTTTGCTTCATAAGCCTCCGCAGTCCAGGCATTCTGAGTGTTCCTTTAAATTTGTGTGTATGCATTTGAGAACATGCTCTATTAGTCAAGAGCAATGACCTTAAAAATTGGCAGGCTATGAAAAAGTCCCTCAGCTTGCCAGTTTTTTTCTGCCTCTTTTACCTTGTTGTCTAAAAAAAAAAACAGAAACTGTTTTGTGGCTCCAGCCATCACCTCCAATTCTGAGTTGCTAATCCAGCCCAGAGTGGCACATGTATACCGAGGGGAACTGCAGCTGCCAGTGGAGTACTGTTTTATAGTCTGTACCTCGTCCTGTGTCTTCAGTGCAGGCGTATGAATGAGCCTGAACGAATGAAAAATATGATGTATTTCCCCTTTGTATACACTTGCTTAAATATTCATGCATTCACTTCCAGACTCTTGTCGCTATGCTTAGAACTTTGCTCCTCAGGGGTTTCTAAATAATTCACTTTTTCCAGCTGTTTGTGTTTCAATTTCTCTTCCCTAAAATGGCCACTTTGAATATTCTTATATTCTCATTGCTATTTGGACATGGAGTGTTATTGGGGGATATTGTACTCTGCAGGGATGCACAAAATAACAAGGTTTTTGTGTGGATGTCTCTCTCTCTCTCTCTCTCCCTCTCTCCCTCTCTCTCTCTTTCTCTCTCTCTCTCTCTCCACAGATCCTAATGCTGTGGGGCAGCATGGTCCAGACCATGCTCTGATTGGGGGCGTAGTGGCTGTTGTTGTCTTTGTTACCTTGTGCTTAATCATCGTACTGGGCCGATATCTGGCGAGGCATAAAGGTATCAATTATTTTACAATTTTACAAAACAATATAATAATAATATACCACTAGCATAACAGTGCCATATTACCATTACCTGTAATGATAATTCCAGATGCCATAATGTTTTTTGTCATAATAGCTTGTATCACATGCACATTTTTGCTGTGTACTCTAGTTAGCCATCATATCACAGCATACATTATGGCTTCTGTCATTACAACTAATCATAATAACAACATGGCACTATTATATTACTGTCATGACAACTCATGACAGCCTATGACTTCTACCATGACATGCTCATGGCATGTTTATGTAGCAGGGTTATCAAATTTGCATGTAAAATAATAAAAATGTTTAATTTGACAATTGAATACAAACTTTGGTAGTTTGCTAATGTAGTTTGTCAGTTTCAGTTGAAGCTTAAGCTAGGTATGAGTGGATCATCCTGTTTCTTTAAACCTCTATCACTCTTATCTTTAATTATGACAGGCACATATTTGACAAACGAGGCCAAAGGAGCAGACGATGCCCCAGATGCAGACACAGCAATCATCAATGCCGACGGAAACCACGCACACGCAGAAGAAAAGAAGGAATACTTCATTTAGACTGCACTCCACTCCTTTCACTCTCTCTCTGTCTCTCCCTCTCTGATCCTTTCTTCCCTGCTCCACGTAGGAACCTTGTCTGGCAGCAGTGGAAACTTCTCCTTCACTTCTTTACATCCTCTTTTCCTTCACGCTTTTCTTTGCATTCCTCTGTTTAGTGTTCCTCTTTCCTTTTTTCCTGATATCAACTCATTTCAAATTTCAAATGCCACTTTTTATGAATCACCTAAGCATAGCTGCTGAAGATTTTTGCCTTTTTTGTTCAAAGTGTCTGTAAAATACACACAAAAGTGAAACGTGCCCCGAACCACCCAGTTCGACAATGAAAGTCCACCGCCCTCACTACTTCACTTCACAGTGCCTAAATATACAGACATCCATCCAGTTTCATTCAAATGCCTTCTTTTTTTGTCAAGCATTTCATTATTGGTGTTTTGCTTTTTATCTTCAGCATTATGATGAAGTTACTGTCACTTTTATCAGATCTGTTGTTCTTGAAGTTTTATACTCTTTGTGGTTCATTTCAACTCCATTGCTGTAACAGCAATTTTTTGTCCAAATAAAATATGTAAATGGACTAATTTGCTCAACTTGAAACAAAGGAGGTGGCTTATACCCCTCTCAGTCTACAAGAAAACCGCTTGTCAGTAATTAGACCAAGTCTAAGTGAACATTCCACATGATATGAGGCCGATAGCCCACACCCATCATTTAAAATCAGTATTTGTACTTGAAATGTAGATATTGGTATGAAGCCTATATAAATAGGTCTAAGGTCATAGAGCTACTGAGTCCGCCAATGTGTTTTTTAGTTTGTGTGATTTTTGAACACCAAAAATGTAGCTAGTGTGATAGCAGGCCAGGGCTCGGGGTTGAAGGCACATCGTATTGTAGAATGAAGTTGTACCACTACATTTTTCTGTCCTCACTGTGTGGCATACTATGTCCCTAACTAGTCTGTATATTCCTGCACTGTTACACTCCAGGACATTGCCATGAATATGTGCTTACTAATGTGTGAGGAAGCCCCCTCTGCAGTTTACATACACACGTGCCCTAAAATCTGTACTTTAGAAGGTTAAAGATATTTAAACTATAGCGTGTTCAAGTTTGTAGGGTCTCATTAGTCTTGTGGGGCCAGACGTGATCTCAAAACAAGAGCATCTGGGAGAATCATGAGAAACTTAGTAAATAGTAAATGTGGATGGGAGCATGGACGTATTAATATGTGAACTAATAATATTTAAATCAGTCCAACTTCTAGTGAAGGTGGAGTACAAAGTAGGGGGAAATTTGTCAACTTTGTTTGAGTGCCCCCAAAACTCCATTAAACATGTAAATGTGAATATATAACATCTGGTATAAGTAAATATTACTTTTTACAACCCTGTTGTAAAAACAGCACAGTACAGCATGCATTCCATGCTAGTCTAAACTGATTTTTGCTGGTCTGGTGCTGGTTTAGCTGGACACCCAACATGGTCATGCTGGTTGACCATCATACCAGCATCCAAAACACAACACGCGCTGGTTTTGCTGGTGAACAGCTTTGTCTATGCTGGTTTTTCTAACAAGAAAAGAGAAAAACTGTTCTCTAAGCTAACAATAGCATTTTGCTAACTAACTTATTTTGCTAGCTAGCTAGTTTTGTTTGTGTTATCTATTGTACACTAACAGAGAAATTTGGGGGCAGATTTTATACCTTTCTGCGGTACATTTCACCTCAGTCCAGCACCAAAAGTTTAACAAGTTCTCCCCAGACATACATTATCAGTTCAAGTCTGGCCTCATAAGACTTTGATCTCATCAGTCAGGCTGACTCACAGAAAAGAAGTACAAAAACAATAAACTGTAATAGCCTTTTTAATATAAGCTTTGAAATAGCACTAGTATTGAAAACTCATTGTCCTAAGATGGTTACAATAGATGTTATGTGCCATTTGAGGTTGTTGGGTTTTTTTTGTCTAGTTGATTTGATTAAATGTAGAAGCACAAGAAAAGTGTTCAGAATCACATTATCAGTGACCACATGACACAGAATGGTAAACTAGAACTGATCTCAATGTTCATGAAATGAGCGAATACAAAACAAAACATATCTTATGGTAAACACATCTCACAACACTGATGAATGGTTGAAGTGTTTTTTAAAATAGTCTGTGTTTCTTTCTGTTCTTTTGCTTTTTTAAATTTCTGTTATGAATAGGTTCCCTTGTTAATAAGGCTGTATATTACATCTGCTAAATGTAGTAAGTAGTGAAAATTGTTGTTAGACTTTGGGAATCCCGCTTACTATCAAGTTTGTATATTAGCCGATTTAGACATTGATTCAAAATATGATTTTTTTTTAATTGTTTTTGTTCATTCAGGATTCTTAACAAGCACTCCACATTTTGTTTTTTTGTTTCGGCATAAAGTATGTATATACTGTATAAGTACTACATTTTGGTAAGAAAAAGAAAAAAAACATTTTTGATGTCATGATTTTATTTCAGATCTTGTAAATGACTTCATTTCACTCGACTGAAAGCAGGAGTCACTAAGAATCAGAAGGAAACGTGTTGATAAACATGCCTATGGAATTATAATCATAGATGCTGCAAATTGAGGTAGTGTTTGAAAGGGGGGGTAATTTTAACATTTAACACAAACTCATAATGTGTTATTGGTCACAGTGAATAATGAAGAATATAGTAGCATCAAGCTAACAGCAGTATTTTCTGAGAAATCGATAGATCACCTGTCAGACCATGTATCAGTCTCTTGTGTAGAAACAGAATCATTAATGCTGGGGAAATGGTAGAAGAATAAAGCTTTAAATTTGCAGAGTAACATCAGTAAAAATTTGTTTTATACTGAATTCCCAGTATACCACAGTACAACACAATACAGGCAGGTAGGCTTTGGGCTAAAACGGTACTTTTCTTCTTTCTTGCCTCAACCATATGTATATATGAACCAGGGGATGGGTATTACTGTTGAGGAAGCATTGATGGGGCCTACATGAGAAGAGCTGAGTATTTACTTGAGACCAGTGCACAATCTACACTGACTCTTAATTTACACCTTATTAAGGAACCATAGATGCCGTGTTCTTAAAAATAAAGGTGCCAAAATGGTTCTTCGGAGCCATGCCGTAGAAGAACCCCTTTTGGTTTCCTGCATTGGATTCTTCTTTAAAAGAATCCTCAACCTAATTTCTGTGTTGCATCTATCGGGTAGATACTTATACTTCAGTAAAAGAACAGAAAAACGTGCTTACAATAGATGCCAATGGAAAGTATGTTTAGTTGAATGGGTTTTCAACATCTAAATTGTTGTCTTTAGCAAGTGAACACATGCAGCAGATGCAACAGATAGAGATTGGGTTGGAAAAGCTCTGGAGGCCTCCTTTTAAGAACCATCCATTAGAAGGTTCTTCAAAGTTGTTCTTCAGTTACATCACTCCAAGGAACCCATTACGGAGTCTTTGTTTTTGAGAGCATGGACCCTAAGAAGTCTCTCTATTTCTCTCTCTTTCTCTCTCTTCATTGCATTGGAGGCAGCAGAATAGCTATGGTCCTCGTTCTTGTCAGTCAGGCCATGATAAACAAGGCTAATACAGAAAATGTGCCCATGACCAACTACATTTCTGATCAAAGATTGCATTAATCAGCTTCTCTTAATCACCATGGTTGCCTTTGTGTTTGCCGTGGGAGGTTAATGTCATTTTTTTTTAATGCAGAACTTTCTCTGGACTTGGCTATTTGGCTATCACCATCCACTTTCTCAACATGCCAATGTACAATAGTTTCTCTCTCTCACTCTCTCACTTTGTGCTGGATCTCTTTTATAAACTGAATGCAGCGTATTTTGTTTTTTTTGTTTGTTTTTTTCAGGCTGTGTTTTAATACCCTTTTATTTCTTTCTTTGCGTGCTAGATACATTTTTATTGTTCTTTGTTATTGATTTCCGAAAGCATGAAAATGTGCTCTGGAGTACAGGCAGGGCTGCAGAATCGAGAGTGATTTGTAATGTCTCCTGTCAATGGTCTTCAGGCCTTCTTACCGTGGATTTAAGTACTGAATGGAGCAGTCACAAATAAACCCTTCACATTTTTGTCTTACTATCAGGACTCAGTTTAGCTGTGTAGGCCAACAGATCACTCTGTGGAGTTCTGTATGGACGCAGGTCTATGTCTTCGGGGTCCATCATTTTGCAGGTGGGGTGGAGTGGGGTGGATTGCCCACGCTTCATGTGTAACCTGTAATTGGGACTGTAGATGTGCTCTTAGCCTATGAGGTCAAATATTTCCAAAATTCTCTCAGAGATCTCATTCTGCTCATGCCCTCTACATTAGCTGCAGCATCCTTTCGCTCTAAAATGGAAAAATAAAGGAAACATTGCCCAAGATGCATCCAATATGTAAATTGTGATTAGGTGTGGAAATGCTGTCTAGTTTCTGCTGCTAATTCTTAGAGCAGAAGCTTATATAAAGTACTTGTACTTTTCATTTTTATTTATTTCTTTTTTTTCCTCTTTCCTAAAAGATTAGGAATTCTTTTGTTCATAATATTGTTCAATATATACATGCTGGAGAGACCCTGATTTGTGTTGTAACTATTGTTTAGGAGAAATTTTTAATTATATTTTAGTGATTTTAACATCTAATGGAAAATCTTGATCCATCTGGCTGTTTCTTTTGCTTTGATGGCAGGTCACAAGAGAACTGTTGTTTGTTTAAAAAAAAAAATTTAATTTCTGTGTCACTATATCAATGCAATCCGTGTACAAATGGAATAGTAAATGTTTGTGTCAGAAATTGGCCGCCATATTACACAGGGCATGTGACTCCATTTCTTTTGGCATTCTCTTTTCTTTTTTTCGCGTCTCAGGAATGACTCGGTGAGTTGTTTCAAAATTTACTCGGAGAGATTTTGCAAAGTATGTCCCACCTGCTCATTGCCGACTGCCGAAGCTCTGTATCTGTTGCTTTTCAAAATAGGCAATTATAATGTTAATAAAAATCTCAATGTTTATTTAATGCTTGGTTTTCTGATGCTCTTTCCTTTTTATTGATCACCTGCATGACGTTTGAATATCTCTAACAGCAGATGTTGTAGTGAGTGCCTTCCCTGCCATTGTACACTAGACATCCAAAACTTGTAGACACACCTTTAGATGCCCCTTTTTGTGCACACATAGCTTGTAGAATCTCCATAGAATGGCATTACCAATAGAATGGGACACACTAGTGCAGCTGCACATGTCTCTAAAGTTACCATGCCCAGTGCCAAGTGTCAGCTAGAGGGGTGAAAAGTCCTCCAGCATTAGGCTATAGGGCAGAGGAAGTGCATTCTCTAGAATGACGATACCTTTGGCATGAGCTGGAGTGGTGTTTGTGATCTGGAACTAATCATCCAATATCAGTACCTGACCTCACTAATGCTTGTGTGGCTGACTGCAAGCAAATCCTTAAAGCAATGTTCCAAAATAAAAAAAGCCTTCCCACATTAAAAAAATGGACATATAGAGTATTCGCATGGCCATGGATGTCTTTTGCCTTATATAAATATAGTAGATAGACAGAAACACATGTGGACCCTGTTTTGTTCATCCACTGGCTCACCACCAATGTGGCCAATCGGTATTGCGACAACAAGTATATTCGTATGCAGAACTTGTAGAAGGGGCTTTTATTTGGAACAACTAGCAGAATACCTTATTGACCTATCCTAAAGCTAATGCAATTAGGGTAGAGTCTTGGCCTAAGAAAGTGTCCACAGTTGCATATAGATGGGCTAGACATCTGTAACACTAAAGACATCTATAACCTCATTTACAAAAAAGCTGGGACACTGTGCATAAATAAAATGTAAATAAAAGCAAAATGTGGTGTTGTACAAATCATTTAAACCCTATATTTAATTGAAAATAGTATAAAGACAACATATCAAATGTTGAAACTGAGATATTTTGTTTTTTGAAAAATACGTGCCTATTTTAAAATTAATGCCAACAACACATTCCAAAAAAGTTGGGATGAGGCAAACAAAACTCACTTAAAATGGACTGAGGGGAAGTGGAAAAATGTCCTGTGGTCTGGCAAATCAACATTTGAAATTCTTTTTGGAAATCATGGACACTGTGTTCTCCGGTCTAAAGACCCCTCAGCTTATTATCAGTGCACAGTTCAAAAGCCAGTATTCATGATGGTATAGGGTGCATTAGTACACATGAAAATGGACATGAGTGACATGCAAATCTGTGAAGGCACCATTAATGCTAAATGATAGATACATGCTATGGCAACACATGCTGCCATCCAGACAACAGCTTTTTCAGGAAAGGCCTTGTTTATTTCAGCAGAACATTGCCAAATCACATTCTGCATGTGATATAACAGTGTTGCTCCATATTAAAAGAACCCAGATACTAAACCGGCCTGCTTGCAGTCCAGATCTGTCACCACTGAAACATTTGGTATATTATGAAATGAAAAATACAATAAATGAAACCCCGAACTGTTGAGCAGCTGAAATCCAGTATCAAACTAGAATGGGAAAACATTTCACTTTCAAAACTACAGCAATTGGTCTCCTCAGTTCCTAAACGTTTCCCAAACGTTTCTCAAACAAATGTATTCAAAGAAGAGGTGATGAAACATGGTGGTAAGCCATGTTGTTGGCATCAAATTCAAAATGGTCATATATTTTTCAAAAAACAATACAAAACAATTACAGTTTCAACATTAGATTTTTTTTTTGTTTTTGTATTATTGTCAATGAAATATAGGGTTTAAATCATTGCATTTTGTTTTTGTTTACATTTTGCGCAGTGTCCCAAGTTTTCTGGAAATGTGGTTGTACTAGATAAGTTTTCGCTATGTGTAAGATTCGCTGCGCTAAGGTTGTTTTGCTGCAACAACAAGCTAGAATAAGCATATATAGTACCAACAGCAATGCACGTTCTGAAACATGTCAAAATCCAGATTGTAAGAAGGACGTTTTGGAACGATTGTTTCACCGTTATGTATTTCCGTATCCAAGCATTCATACGCACAAAATGAAATTGTTGAATAAATATGTGTCAAAATTTTCATTTGCATTCTCTCTGAGTTTTAAATATTTTCTTCCTTTTTTATTATTGGTGTCTCAGGTTATGATATGATAACTGGAAAAAAAACTCAAGCTTTAGCAGTAGTAGGCTACAGTTTGGGTAGCTGGTTTTGGTAAGTAAGAGTGTTGAGGTTTTATAGTATAATTACTTCAATCAACATAATTTTAATGCACAGGTTTATAAGCTTTCTTGTATTGTGTCTGGAAAATTTTGTTTCACCATGGTGAGAGGGCAAGTTTAAAAAATGCCATTCATTTTTCCCATAGAGAAAGCCTGCTTAGACCAAGATTTCCTTATATGGGCATGACATTGGCCACAGAGTGACACACAATTTCAGGGGTCTATATGATTGGTTCTGACTAGTTCAACCAAATATATCTATTTCGATTACTTACATAAACAAGATTATGTGTAGTCCTGATTCTTTCATAATGTAAATGTTTTTTTTAAACCATGGGCCAAAGCACCAAGTAATAGCAACTCTGGATTCATACCTAATCTCTCGTCCTAAAGGTCATTTACTCTGGTATATCTGGTCTATAGGTAAATATGACATGGAGCTCTGCCTCTGGCTCTGTAGCTGGCGTTAAATATAATCCCAGAATGATATGTGTCTAGCAGACTGCAGACACATCCGCAGCCTCTGTGATAAAAGATGAAGCAAGCCCCAGTGGGGCGGAGAGACAGGTGCCCTAAGGGTAGAGAGCACTGATCAGTGGGATATCCCCAGAGGGGACACTTCCTCACTGACTGCTACATGCACCAGCACTGGGGTCAGGCCTGCCAGACAAGACAAACGTACACATGCCAACATGCACTTACCACACAGCCACAAGAGACAGCAATCCCATCCAAACACAAGAGTCGCGAGAGGCACCACTCGCAACACAACCTAGCACACAACATAAACAATCTCATCCCAGGGTCAAGCACAGATTTAATAATGTGTCTCCTGGGCCCTGTTTGTGTGCAAGGGACGTTTGGCTCTCGTTAGCAGCTGCCATGGAGTCACAGCAGGTGCTGATTCAGTGTGTTGGCCAACTGTAAATATGCTAGGCCTACACTAGACTGCGTGTCATTAAAGGGCCCGTATCCCACTTTTCATGTATTTTATGTTTTTCCACTGAGGCCCACATATGACTATATGTGTATATGTGTGGTTTTATGTACCAGTTAAAATGAATTTTTATGTTTTTTTTTTTTGCTTTAAGATATATGTAACTGAGCTCTTTTCTGATTGGTTGCCCTGAATTGTACTTCACTGAGGCAGAAGTCCAGAGTGAAACACTTCTCATTACTTCAATGTGATGAGCTAGCTAACTTGCTATCAGATGAATGGGTGGCTACATGTAAAGATGTTGCATTCTGACATCACGAAAGCAGAGAATTCAAAAATGGGTTATGCAGCTTAGTTTCTATAAATAGACTGGGGAGTCAATGGTATATTTGACAAACTTTTGATAAAATGTATATACCACATCAATCACATTTTATTTTCTGTGATATGAGTCAAATTTTGATCTTAACCATTCATTGCCATTGTGTCTCCAAAAAAGTAACTTTTATTCCATATGACTGTCCATGTATGACTGAATACCATTTCTATTGGTCTATTCATCATGAAATATTCACACTATATAAGGGGCAGCAGGTGTTCTTATGACACTTTGTACTTATTATTGTTTCCAACAAAAGGCATGGCTCATTTTAATAGAATGAAAACTAATAACCATTTATTAATTCTAGTATATCCTACTTTTTTGTTAATCCCATCCCGTCTCTAGTGAGAAGTCTAGGCTTTTTGTCAGTAGTAGCAGACATGAGTGATGTGTTGAAGGAAGGGTGAGAGGTTTACCTGTCCCATCAATCACCACATGGACATGTGACCTTCCCTCAAATGGGCAGCTGGCTTTTGAGAGTGATGGGAATGCCATCCATGTCAAGAACCCATTTACTTGTGTGTGCATTTTCATCCATGCTACTGAGAAGACCCCGCATCTTTCAGTGGGCTGTGGCCAAGGAAATTATTGCTCCGACAGCCGACCTTGTGGACGGTTTATCCTTAATTATAATGTATGAATGGAGTTACCGATGAGGCCGCATTTTTGTCAAAGGCAGGCTGTTCTAACAGAGATTATTAGTTTTTGGATCAGCTGAAAATAAGTGCAAGGACAGATTAATTGACATGCCAGGTTGTAAGCAGTGTTTTACCACAGACTAATTTTTTATTGAAGCACAACACAGGACAACCAGACAGAACACAGATCATTTATGCGTCTTAGTTTTAAACGTATAGTAACAAAAATAATTATTAGAGATAAAGAGAGGTTGAAATATGGTCAAACATGAAATGACTTAAGATGTAAACATGAATTACAACTGTTTTCAGTACATAAAACCATAAAATGGTCATAAGTGGGCTGCAGGGGGAAATGCTGTACATAAATAATGTAACAAATGTAACACACTAAGTTAGAGGAAACTTACTATGCATGTTTAAAATGTCCTTTAGTTTTTGTTCTTACCCTTTTCATAGTGCACATTTTTGAAAAGAAGCCAAGCTTAGTGATTGAGATGAGCGTGGTAAAACTGGCCAGGCATTCATGCTGCTGTGGGGTCAAAAGATCACCAGTGAGTCACCCTAATAGCACGGCGCTTTCATGTATGTTTTTTTCTTCTTTTCGAACTTATGTTGAAAATTTCTGAAACAAGAGAATCAGCATAAAAATGTTAATGTACTCAACCCTTCCTGACTCTACAAAACAGCATTGATTCTATGTAACACGATGTAGACTAACTAACACTGAATGAGCAGCAGCAGATTATGCCCAGAGGAAACGTGTCTCATATGAAGTGTTCAGCATGCTCCTGCCCACTCTCTGTCCTCTCTCAAAGCTAGTAGTGTAGGCTGTGAGCTATACAAAGATAGAACCGCTTCCTACAGATGGAACAGTGTTGCCATCTGCTCAAGCCGAGTGCTTTTGCTGACTTTAAAAAGCCCAAAGTATACACACAGAGTGAGAAGGACAAGAAAAACAACACAAATCTGGTGACCGTATGGATTTAGAGTGGCATTTCTGTGAAGATCTCTGAAAAAAGAGCAGACCATGGTTTCAGGTTTGTAAACACTGATGATGTTGAGATTTCATGATTTCCCTGGCAACCACAAATGCACATAATGTACTTCGTTAGCCAGACAAAAATAACCGAAGTCAAACTGTCATCCTGAGAACCAGTGGCAACTTGCATAAAAAATCCTGAATGAGTTTTGGCCTTAAGTTTTAATGTATACATCCATTTACTTTAGAAGAGTGGCACACAGTTACTGCAGGAAATTAGGTTAAACATAAAAAAATGAACCTTTTAAGTTTTAACACTTCAGGTCAAGTTTTAAGAATGTTACAAAACATGCTTAAGCACAACCCTCAAATAGGAAAAGAGTTAAGAAGTATAATGCAGTGCACTCATGAATCTCCATAGTAAATTTTTCACTTCAGTATTTTACTTAGGGGCCCATATCATAGGAAATCAGTTTTTTAAAGGGATCGTTTATATAAAGCAGTCTTAAAGGGAAGTTGAAGAAATCGTCTGTTTAATCCTAAATTATAAGGAGAGGTTTGATTCACTGGTTAATTTTGGATAGTAATTAAATGATATCATAGAAGAGATCAAAGATATTGTGACTCCTGGTTCCTACCACCACCACTATAAAGACATCGAAGTCAATTCCTCTATAATTAATGTACCATTTCACATGAAACTGCTCTGAATGACTTTGTTTACATCTCAACTACTGAGGTAAACAGGAATCTGGTGAAAAATGGTAGGCTTTCTCTTCAAGTACATGTGATCAGCTTACAGCAGTTTAGCCCCATCCACTAAGTTCTAAGTAGTGTTTCAGTGATGACTGCTTCTTAAACGAGGCACAATATAGAATGGTCATTTACATATATTTGTTTTAAAGGCACAGTTACTAAAACAGCTTGTTTCATTCTGAAATAATATGAGGCTAGAAAATACTCATGTATAAATGAATGATGATTTTTGCTGTGCACCTCATTGGAAGAAAATTAAAGAAAAATGCAGGATTATAGTCCCTTTAAGGCAAACAGTTAAGATGTTTCGTGTAAGTGGCCATACAGTGTAGGCTGTCTATAGAGATGCATAATGTCCTCATTGAAATGTGCACTCATCTACTCTACTGCACTTGAATATGCTATAGCATAGGTTTAACTGCCACTGACACTGCCTGTCTTTCTCTATAGCTCACAGATTGTGTTTGTCACAATAGCAGGCTGGTGTGGGGCTGTTACCTGCAGCAGTGCTGTCTCCTGTGGCATGTCTGCCGGGCTCCGCTTTTTATGATAATGCAGTCGTGTGTCTGCCAGAGTTTTAGCTTTACCTGAGACACGGCTCGAAGCTCCAACTGACAGCAGACACACACACACACACACACACACACACACACACACACACACACACACACACACACACACTCAGAGACACACGCACGAACACAAAGCACTTGGCACTTCAGCAAGGCCCACAGCCCCAGTCCCTCACACAAACACAAATACACAAACACACTTTACACTGACATGCATTCACACACACACGTCAGAGAACAACATACTGTAACGTACTAGGACCTTCAGAAACAAAAAGACAATGTGGTCAAGATTGTTCGTAGAACTGTACACCAGTGGGAAACCTTCTGTGCCTTTAGAGAAGCCCCAATGATTTCTTTGAAAAACAAAAATACATGTCTGCAGTTCTTAGTTCATTCGTATTTAATTGGTAGTTTCCAAGAGACCCTGTCCTGCTTCTCTTAGTCATTGTTGCCTTGGTCAAAACACAGCATTGACCAGTATGGCTGGTCGCCAATAAAGCTGGCATATGTTGCGTTCTTGATGCTAGTATGCTAGTCAACCAGCATGGGTATGCTGGGTAGCCAGCTAAACCAGCACCAGACCTGCCCTAGACCAGCACAAACCAGCATAGGTGGTCTGGCCTGCTTTTCTTAGGAGTGAATACAAGCTAATTAGCTTCTGTAACACTTGTGTTAACAGACTAAAAGATTTAGTAGCTGAAAGGAAAATTAAGAAGCAATTAAGAAAAATAAACTGGCTTTATAAGATGTTGAGTGAAGTATAATACAGGTTTTGAGAAGTGGCCAAATATAAACACAGGCAAATTAAAAGTGAACAAAAGTGCACATTTCACTCAACATTAAAGCAGGAGGTTTAAGCAACAGAAGATGCATCTTCAGATATGCTAATGCTAGCATAAAGCTAATGCTGGAGGCCTCAAAGAATGGCTAGTATGTGCGAGTACATTAATATTTGCCTTACATGCAATGTTATAATCACAAATGTGAGCACTGCACAGTCCCAATTAATCTGCCTTAATCAAGCTAACAGTAAGCAGAGCTAACTAGACAGATAACTGATAATCATATTTCTATAATTTTACATATTATTATAGGCTTAATATTGACACAAGTTTTTGGGACAGATAGTAACCCAGATAAACTTTAGCTTACCTTAGTGTCAGTATAAGTCTCTCTTGTTAATAGTTTTGACCTTGAACTGTGAGTTCAGTCTACTACAGAGTTTAATCCATTTTCAGCTTTAGCAATGAAATAAAACAGCACCACCCTCCAGATGAGTGTGTCAGACATTATATTAAAGACCTTGCCACCCTTTTTTATCATTCTTACCAATTTTCTGCTAATGCCATCCTCACTGTGGGTCTGTTTTGAAAAGTTCTGCTTTGACAGAGGAAGGAGCATTTACAACCAAGCTCTAATAGTCTCGGTTCACCACTGCTATATACCTACAGCACCCCTAGAATCTCTTTGAAGCATTAACTGGTAAGATCCAATACACATTCGCTGAAATTTCCTATAAACGATTATTAAAATTTAATGACCCCTTTTTGAATCTCTTAACAGGAGACTTTTTTCCTCCTCTGTATTAATCTAGCTCTACCTTTTCCTTTTCATTTGAATGATGCCATCTTGACAAAGTCACACTCATTACATCCTAAAGGGCGCCAGCGCCATGATCATTAATATTAAACCAAGCCGGCTCCATGTGGCATGTGTCTGCCTCTTTAACCTTGAGCTTAACTGGGGAGCTTGTGTCTTATTTTACATTTTTATGTATAGTGTGTCAGCTTTGAGCAGATGGTATCTGTATAAATAGGAGTCGCTCGTCTCCTTAACTTTCTCTCCACACCTGTTGCGGATTGTAACGTCAACATTGATGTCCAACCTGAGACAAGCAGCAGGTCCCCCATACCCCTCCCTCTGGCCCTTGACAGACCCCCTGCCCAAACATGACCTTCAGTTCAACTCCATGTCTCTCTCTCTCTCTCTGTCTGTCTGTCTGTCTTTCTCTCTCTCTCTCTCACACACACACACACACGCACACACAAACTCACTCACCCACTCAATCATTGATTAAAATTAACAAAAATGTTTCAATTCATATTTTATATTTAAAATGCAAATAATATCACAAGCAGCATGAAAGTATTTATTTGTCATTTTTCTGCACACAATGACAGTGAGTCTGCAACCAGCTGACATGACCACTTCCCGATTATCTTGGTGTGGTATGTTCTGCCAAGTCTTCGCTGCAGCAATTTTCAGCTTTTGTTTGTTTTCAAGGACTTCTAACTTCGATCTCCCTTTCAGCAAGTGAAATGCATGCTTGATTGGATTTAAATTGGGAGACTGACTCAATCAGTCCAGAACTTTCCACTTTTCTCTCTTAACAAACTTCTGAGTTTCCCTCTCTGGAGTATTTTGGGCTGTGGACTCTTTGCAGAGCGAAATGTCTCCTGATTTTACCTTTAATGTCCTACTATTTACAGGGACACTGTGAAAATGGATTTACATTACTGAACACAACAGGATTCAGTGTAGATTTGTTCAGTTCAAGCTAAGAACTAGAAGGCCACTCCAGTGCCTCTTTACACATTAGCAAACCAGCACTGTTAGTAAGAAATGTTGGCCATCCATCGACACCACTACAAAACGTTGAATCACTTTCATTCCTTCCTTTTTCTACAGTTTTGAAAAAAATTTACTTCAATACACATTCATCACACCCACTATGTATGAAAAAGGACATGACCTTACTGTACTTTGTAAAGAAACGTTGTAAAGTTTCTCATCTTTGAGAAGAGAACCGGCAAATTTTTATTACACAAAAGCCCAGTTATAACATTTATAACACTAATTATTATGAAAGTGTACATCAAGGCAGATCTTCTAATTCAGTGGCCACTGGCATAAAACACCTTAAATTCATGTTGGCCATAATTTTTTTACTTATACCTCTCTATACTTTAAGGGAACTTCATAAAATCTCTCTTTGAATGTTCTAACGTGTAAATAAAAAAAGGGGAAATTACAACTTTTCTAAATTATAGCATTATTAACAGGCTTAGATGTAAAAAAAGTCTTTCAGAGTGGTTTGATGTAAAATGCTCCATTCTAGAATTTAGTCAGAACTGTCCTATCACTCGTGGAGATAGAAAAGAATAACTTTTACAGCTGCCTGAAACAAAGCTAATACAAGAAATGCTTACTGTCACGATTGGCCCCGCCCAGACATCCATGTGCTTGTGTTTACTTCCCAGCCATCCACGTGCTTCCTTGTTTTGAGTTCTTTGTCATGCCCCCTTGTTTTCTTGATTCTGCCCCGATTGGTTACTCCTGTTTTCCACCTGTGTTGTGTTTTCTGTCATTATCCCTGTTTTTACTTAAGCCCTGTGTTCACTGGTCTGCGTTTCTATGATGTGTTGATTTATTTAGATTGTATGTTTGATGTATGAGATTCCTGTGTAGTGTTTGTCTGTTTCCATTTACCATGTCTAATTCTCGTTTGATCCGTGTTGGCTATGCGACCCTGGACCATGACCCTGGATTTGCCCCAGATAAATCTTGCTTATCTCAGCATATGCATCCACCTCGTCTTCAACGCTCCCCAATGTTGCACTTATTATTTGCATGATGCCGGGGTCATTGTTTTACAGAAAAGGTTATAGATTAATGGCAGAGAGGTGCAGGTGAGGCACTATGGGTGAAATAGTACCCATATAGTAAATTAGGAAAACTTATTTTTTGGGTCTATTTTGCCTTTGTCAGTGTCATAAAAATTCAAAAGATAAGTTTTGAAGTTCACTGGTGATTTTCATTAGCAAACAAAATGACTATATTTACGTTGCAGACACTGTGATCTCTGGGTAATATTGTCAATCCAGTAAAGAGAATCTGACTGAACAGTTTTTATTAACAATGCATTATTTTACATATAAACATTCAGAATGACTCTAATAATATCTCAATGATTGAATTACAGAAATAATGAAAATCTGATTGAAGTGCAAATTGAGCTGCAGAATTTTTGTCACTTATATTTTTTGACAGCCCATTTTTTGTTGTTGTGACAATGCAAAAACAAGGACAGCCTTTTGAATGTGGCACAATACAGGACAGCCAATCACAGCAGTATCAAAAACAGCCTGTTAAATTCTAAAGGATAAAGAGAGATCATAAAAACGAATCATGACTGGTATGATATGGGCCTTTAAATGCGTAAGAATTCAGAAGTTTAGCAAAGATTAATTAATCCTTTAAGTGTTTCACTTAACATGAATATTTATGTTTTATGCAAGCAGCCACAAGCCCCTTAAGCTGCCCCTCCAACTAAGGGCCCTGGGTAAGTCGCACTCACTATTCCCCCAGTTCTGACACTGTAATGTGATTTGGCTGAACAGGACCTGCAGTCTCTAAAGCATATGCATTCACACCCACTCACTGTCTGTCCTTCCACTCACTCTTTTTATCAGTACCTGCACACTAATCCTGACTGGCTCATGAGTGTGCATGCCAAAATGGCACTTCACTTTAGGGAAGTCATTCTCTTCCCTGGGGATACTGGATAAAATGCCTTAGTTTGGATGTCCTTCCCAACTCACATTATGTGTCCTGCTTTTTCTCTCTCTCTTTCTCTCATACACACACAGGTTGGTGTTCCTATATTTGTGAGGACTTATAATGGCCTTTTTATTATGGTAGCTGAGCAACACCATACCTAAACTAGACCTGAGTGCTGAATTAGCAACTTTTAGATTTTTAAAGAGAAATCCCAATTTCACAAAATTTCTACTAATTCAGTAGTTAATATGTAAACCAGTGCTGTAGGGCTGGATTCTTGCACTGTTTGATGATTTTGTGTTTCACGCACACCTGATTCAACTCGTCAGGTAATTGCCAGGTTGAGTTGGTGCATTAGATCAGAGAAATCAGCAAGCTGTGCTGGACGTCAGCCCTAAATTCCCCACCCCTGATGTAAAACAAGTCATTCAGAGTGGTTTGATGTAAAATGTTCTGGTTTAGAGAAACATTCTAAATCACAGAGGTGACGATAAGAGCCAAAGCACTTAATTTCTTTAAAGACTACATCAAAGAAGGTTGTTACATCAAATGGTGAATATATCGTCTGATGCCTTGAACATGCTGATTTGTTTTACAACAAATGGCTATATTTTTGTTAAAGATAATGTAACACTGTAAAGAAATCAGAGTTGGGAAATCTTTACAATTAACCCTTTCAAATCAAGCTCCTTTTGAAAAATCTGTCAAATTCCCCTGCATTAGCAATTAAAGCAGCACATTTTCTTGAGTGTATGAGAGGAGACTGTATTGTGGTGTCCATCACACATTCCATGTTTTAACAGGGGTTTCTGTGGCATGGTATGTAAAGCTGTGCTATGCACTCCACCTGCCTTCTGCTGAAAGAGAAGTCTGTTATTTCGGTTGTGTTTGTGTTAGTGTGATAATGAGGCTATGTGTATCTACTATAGGAATATATGGCTAGAAGTGACCAGCCTGCTCCTCAGCTGTGTTTGTATGTGTCTTTACTGCTGGTGTAAATAAAGCTCAATTCTTGTGGCAGGAATTATGGCCTCTCCCATGTCTACTTCTATGCTGACACCACAGTATTAATGTCAAGAGCTTGACTGGGGAACTGAAGAAAGAACCTGGGATGGAGTTCTAGGCGGTTTCTGCTTTTGGAAGGTCCCTTTAGTGGTAGAACTGACAGACAGAACTGAGGAATAGAAACATCTCTGGAAATGTAACAGAGAGATGGAAGTTTATAGAATGTTGTAAGGAGGGGGGCTTCAGGCATTTCACATATTTGCCATAGTTGATTGATTCAGATCTTCTAACAATATTAAATATAGAGAAACATCTAAGCAACTGTAGACCTCATCAGCATTTAACTTTAATAACAGACTGTGCAAAAATAGAATCCAAGTAAGAGTTGCAAGTTAAAAACCACTTCTGTCCAAGAGTAACATTTAGGCTTTCTCTTCAAAAACTTCTTGATGACCCCAAGCCTTTTGGAGTGTACTGGGAACATGTGACCTCTGGCATAAAGCTAACACAATAAGAATAGTTATCGTTTACAACAGTAAAACATGCTGGTGGTAGTGTGATGATATAGGGATGTTTTGCTACCTCAGGGCCTAGATGACTTGCCATTAATTCTGCTCTCTACCAAAAAGTCCTGTAGAAGTAATGTCCAGACATCAGTCTATGATCTACATCTCAAACACAATGTAGTTACACAGCAAGACAATGAGTCTAAGCTCAAGAGCAAGTCCACCTTTTGAATAGGTAAAAAGAAACAAAATTAAGATGTTGGGTTGGCCTAGACAAAGTTCTGACTTGAACCCCATTGA
The DNA here is from genome assembly GCF_015220715.1 of Pygocentrus nattereri. Lineage (NCBI taxonomy): Eukaryota > Metazoa > Chordata > Actinopteri > Characiformes > Serrasalmidae > Pygocentrus > Pygocentrus nattereri. Next base: position 30,339,682 of record NC_051228.1, on the reverse strand, counting down.
GGTGCTGTGGCAGGACCTTAAATGTGCCAAAGTGACAGAATTAAAGCTATTCTGCAAAGAGGGCTGGAATTCCTCTACAGTGATGTGAAATATTAACCTCCAGTTATAGGAAGCATTTGATTGCAGTTGTTGTAATCAAATTATTAGGTTTAATGGGCAATTAAGTGATTCAAGTGATTTAAGTAACTTCATATGTTTTCCTATTACCCATTACCATTTGGTCCACATGAAGTGCTAAATACAATGTATATACACAGAGGGCAATTCTTCTGTCTTTCTCTTTTCATACCACAGTCCTCTGAAATGTCCGGGGAGAAAAAAAAGGCCTTTCCAAATTTAGATGCTAGCCAGTCTCAGTGCCTGTCTCTTTTGCTTCATTTTTCTTTCGTTTCCGTAATGTCAGTAATCACCCCCGGTGACACTGACTCATGACAGAGCTGCAGGAATTACCAACCAGCCGCATGATCAATCCCTCCTCCTCAGCCTCCATTTCTTTTTGGTGTTGTCTACAAGATGAAGAATTCCCATCCTTTCTCCTCTATATTTAAACCATTCGCAAACTTGCCACCAATTCATCATGAGCCAGCACTTTGTTCATTGCGAACAAATGGTTCCATGTAAAGCTTCTCTTTGGCGTGTCGTGACAGCATAGTTAAAGAGATGAGAACGAAAAGGGAAATTTAGCATTCAAGGTAGCATGAGGGGTGTGCTACAATGTTGTCAGCTATTTGCACTGCATCGCTTGTTTGAGCAGAATTTACTCACATAAATATTGTCATTCCGCATGGACCGCTGTGTTCTCATTCCCTTTCTGAAGTTGTAGACAAAGGCCATTTAATGCGAGCGATCATGCATATGGATGCGGGTGATATGTGGAGGTACCCATCATCAAATTCAGCATGAAGCCAGCCATTTGCATGTAGAAAGCACTCCCTCCTTCCTCCACGCGCAATTATGCTGCTTGTACCACTGGATGACGGTTCTTTGAGGTTTTTAGAGTGTGGCACGGTAGGTTGGGGCTGCTATCTCAGAAGAAATAGGTGACTAATTTGAACAAGACTTCTTTTGCATGAGCCATTAGGGAATTTTTTTCCTTGGTCCCCACAGACTCATGGCAAATTACTGCCACCTATGGATAGGAAAGCTCTCTCCATTGATCTTTTACTTCTATAGTGCCTAATACACAAGTGAAAGTGTAGTTATGTGTGCCACTTTCCTGTCTTTCACCTGTCACTGTTCCTGCCATGGTCCTTCAAGATAAACTGCTGGGCAGCTGTCCTTGTGAAGAAGGCCAAACTTCTTACATTCAATATATTTAGGATTTGACATTGTTTCTGTATCTTTCTGGTACGTATATGTTTTCTGCATTTCTATCGATGCTGAAAAATAATTTGTTTGTATTTATTGATCAATCTGACTGAAAAATAAAATAATAAATAAATGAATAGTGGAATAGTTATTAATGAATTGCTGGTAAAGGGCTTGTCAAAGACTGCAAGTCAGGATTTAGCATTATGAAGAGAGACATTTCCCTGAGTGTTGACAGCCGGGTCAGCCCTGATGGCATTCCACAATCCTCCTTCAATATGGCTGCCCTGCCCTTCACACTATGCATCTGAATTAACCATCAAACACAATCCTCACAAGCTTCTCAGCATAAGGGTGATACATGAACACTTACTCACAGACCCACAGAGTTGTTTGGCTTGTCACTCCTCTGTGGCCCAGGTCAGTCTGGCATATGTCTCCTTGGCTCTGCTTAAATAAGCAGGAGAGTGCTAGAGTTTTTGGCAGGTGATGCAAGGTAGTACCACCTTTCCAGCATCGCACCCATTTGTAGAGTGGTAAACATTCATTACAAATATTTTTGAGGTAACATTCCAGGAATTAATTATCTAAGTTAATAAAATGTTCTTTGTTAACATTTTTGACATTTTGCCAGCTGGAACAAGGAATGTTTGGGAAACATTTGGAAATTTGTTTGCTGAGGTAAGTATACAGTATTCCAACCTGTCCAATCCCTTAAAGTAAAAGTGATGTTGATCGTTATTTTGAGAATGTTTGTTCTTAACATTTAGAGAACTTTTACATAATGTTAGGCAAAGTGGGAACAGTGGAATAAACCTCATACTAATTTAGCAGGCACTATCATTCTGAATGAGATTTGATTATCACCAGTTGGTGGTGGATTTAGGTTACTGCTGTCAATCAGTCTTGGGCAGGATGTTCTTAGGCTCTATTCTGGTTCAGACGAAATTCAGATCAGATTAAAAAGTATACATAGACTTGTATCTGTAAAATGATAATCCTAATATTTCTATCTCTATTCAGTCATGTGATAGAATAAGTGCATTCCACCCGCATGTCTATTAAGGTCCAAAAGCACTTTGGAGTGCTATGTCAGTTAACCAAAGCTGCATTTATTTCCCAGTTCTCCCTTGTGACAATGACCTGCTGACCTCTTTGGGACTTTGTGGTAAAATAGAAGTTAAAATTAAATCAGTTTCAGTGTGAGTGGACATGAGATGAAAGTCATGAGGCACGAGAGAAAGAGAGATTAATGGCCCTTAGAGAAGGCTATATCAGATCATCTCCTGACAGAGGATCTCTCACAGATTTATCTGTGTTTCTAGCATGCAAAGACACACAAGATGTGTGTCCAGAGACAGAAAGAGGAGTGGACTGGGCCAAAATCCAAATCAAACTATATTAACCTTAACCACACAACATGAGATGCTTCATAACATCTACTTTCCTCTACATTCCCTGCTGACCTTGCTGACCTTGATTGAAGAACGTATTAGATATCCATGTTTTTGCTTAAAAAACTGCTACAGTTTCACAAATTTGAGTGAATGGATGATGATTGAAACGAAGCTCAGTTTTGTACTTTCCGTCTCCATGCGCCTAATTGAAGAAGCGGGGGTATCTATCACGATCCGATAGCATCTACAGCAAGCAGCCGATTATTCTGTCAGCACCGCTCAGCAGGCTAATCAGTTAGAGGTGGACCAAACTCTACAAAGAGATCCGATCAGGCTCTGACAAGGCCAGCAGAAGAAAAATGTATGTAGCTTTTTATTATGAAACACCCGAACAAGGTGATGGATGGCCTAAATTTAGCTTTAGCAAACTTCTCTGAGCTTTCATTGATACGGACTGATTAATGACTATATGATTCGTCCAACAAGGAGACGGGCAAAGAGGAAGAGGAAGGCGGAAGAGACTAAAAGAAATTTCTTCAATATCGAGCCAAACATTCAATCGCTTAAAAGAGATACATTATACATTAGTTAGGAAGGATATGTTTCTAATTAATTACATTAGAACTCGAATTGCCTAATCTTTTCAATCTTCACACTGAATGGGGCATGTTTGAAGCAACAGAAGTTCATTATAAATGCATACAAGGCCAAAGTGCTTTAAAACAAAGTAACAAAGCAGTAGCGATATTCACTTTAAAGCCCAATTGCCAGCCTCTCTCAAGATTAGCACTGGGTTTAATAGCAGAGAACACAGCGAATGTAGATATTGCACAATTTTGCGGGGGACGTTTTTGTTGCGGTAATAAAAAGTGGCCTGCCAGCTGCGGCGACTTGTGATTGGAAGCTTTATGCACCGGCAGAGTGCACTCAGGGACAGACTCATTCAAAACACACACACACAACACCTGGCAGCCCTCATCAATCACATCCTTTCTCTGAATACCATTCCATACCAGCCTGCACTGGTGCATCAGTTCAGTGTTCAGTCCCTCCACTCATTTCCCCCTCCCCAACTCCGTTCCCAATCTGACCACTTGGACACACATCACAATGGATTTAAAGATTGCACGTAGGTCACCTGGTGGCAGTGTTTGTTTAATAGTCTCCCTCTGCTCCTTGTAAATATGTATTAAAGATGTGCCATTAAGATTTTGCATTGGGGACTCACAGCCAGACAATCAGCAAACAGGTCTTGTTTAACTTCAGTAATACACTTTCAAATAGAAAGGCAGGGAGGTCAGGTTCACTTGGGAGAAATCATAAGCTGGTGATAGGCTGGGTAAATCTTCTCTGTGGATTGTTCCTTTCAAGTCTGCAAGAAATTAGTTTTTTCCCCCATTATCACCACCGCCTGGAAGTGAAGTTCACTTTTAGCTGTGTTAGTGGCCATCGTCACTCATAAGAATAAAGCTTCATAAAAGGTTCTTGGCTAAAGAATGTTACATTATAGCAAAACTCTTTTAAGCTGCATTTAGAAGACTAGCATATTCTGCCAATAAATACCATTACATCTTTTGGCAATACACAGATTCCATGAGCTCTGCTTGTTCTGTCAAGAAATAAGGTTTTTTCCACCATGGATTGTATTTTTTTTCCTTCATGTTTCCTGGCTGATTCAGCTGAAAAATGTTCAGTTTCAACAGTATAGCTCTGATCATCATGTATCATCATCATCATCATCATCATCATCATCATCATCATCATTAGTCCAGATAGGGTCACGGAGTCATCATGTATCACCTTTCAAAAAGTAACCAATCAAAAAAGAGGGCAGGCAAAACTGAACCAGACAGTGAATGTGGGGCTGTACAATAGGACAATTTTGTTCAACTTTACAATTACAGTCTTTAGCTCAAAAATAAATATTAATTAACTTACATGTGCCACCCTCTACATGATTATCACAGAGAACAGACAAAGAGTTCACTCTTTAAAAAGATCATTTTTCAGGAGTTCTAAAGTAAAAGGTGTCATTCTATTCAGAACCATGCGTTCTATATAGAACTGTTATATATATATATATGCTATATAGTCTGCTTATGGGAATTTTTGACCATTCTTCCAGAAGTGCATTATGGGTCAGACAATGATTTTGGACGAGAAAGCCTGGCTCGCAGTCTCCGCTGTAATTCATCCCAAAAGTGTTGGGTTGAGGTCAGGACTCTGTGCAGGCCAGTCAGGTTCTTCCACACAAAATTTGCTCATCCATGTCTTTATGGACCTTGCTTTGTACATATGTTGGAACAGGGGCCATCCCCAAACTGTTCCCACAAAGTTGGGAGCATGAAATATTCCAAAAACCATTGGTCTACTTTCCTTTCACTGGAACTAAGGGGCCGAGCCCAACTCCTGAAAAACAACCCCACACCATAATCCCCGCTTCATCCAAACTTTACACTTGGCACAATGCAATCAGACAAGTACCGTTCTCCTGGCAACTGCCAAACCTGGACTCGTCCATCGGATTGCCAGACCAAGCAGCATGATTCGTCACTCCAGAGAACACGTCTCCACCACTCTATAGTCCAGTGGTGACACTTTACACCACTGCATTCAACGCTTTGCATTGCACTTGGATGCAGCTGCTCGGCCTTGGAAACCCAGTGCATGAAGCTCTCTGTGCTGTTCTTGAGCTAATCTGAAGGCCACATGAAGTTTGGAGGTCTGTAGCGATTGACTCTGCAGAAAGTTGTCGACCTCTGCGCACTATGTGCCTCAGCATCCACTGACATTTTACGTGGCCTACCACTTTGTGGCTGAGTTGCTGTCATTCCCAATTGCTTCCACTTTGTTATAATACCACTGTGTAATATTTAGTTGACTGTGGAATATTTAGGAATGAGGAAATTTGACAACTAGACTTGTTGCACAGGTAGTGTTCCATCACAGTACTAACATGCTGGAATTCACTGAGCTCCTGAGAGCGACCCATTCTTTCATAAATGTTTGTAGAAGCAGTCTGCATCTCTAGGTCCTTGGTTGTATACACCTGTGGCCATGGAAATGATTGGAACACCTGAATTCAATGATTTGGATGGGTGAGTGAATACTTTTGGAAATATAGTGTATAAGTCTGTTTTTGCCACCATTGCCACCTGAGGGCTGAAGACCATCCAGTTTTGATTTTTAGCCTTGCATACAGAGATATCCCCAATTCTCTGAACTCTTTAATGATATTATTACAGTACATGATGAAACCACTAATTTCTTTGTTATTTTACATTGAGAAACACTGTCCTTAAATTGTTGCATATTTGCTTGCACAGTCTTTCACAAAGTGTTGAACCTCTCCCCATCTTTACCTCTGAAAGACACTGGTATGCTCTTTTTATACTCAATCATGTTACTGACCTGTTGCCAATCAGTCTAATTAGTTGTGAGATGTTCCACCAGTTTTGTTTTGTTCAGCATTACACAACTTTGCCAGTCTTTTGTTGACCCTGTCCCAACTTTTTTTGAATTTGAATTTTGTGTTGCTGGCAAATTCAAAATGGGAATTTTTTTAGCAAAACACAATAACATTTCTGTGTTTCAACATTTCATGTGCTGTCTTTGTATTATTTTCAATTAAGTGTAGAATTTAAATGTTTTGCACATCATTGCATTCTGTTTTCACATTTTGCACAGCATCCCATCAAACAGTATCTCAGGCATCAGGCAATGTGCTCATAACCCTTTCATGTAATAATGCTCTGTAAGGGAGCTTTAAAAGGTATTAAACACTTTGGATGTTCCTATCACCACCACTATTAACAATTTTGATATGGTATGTTACTCCAAACTACTCTGAATGACTTTGTTTACATCTTAACCATTTAATTGCGTAGAGATTTTGAAAACTTGGGAGGTTCCCCCTTTATATCTAGTCAGTATATCTAACATTTCTGATAATGATATTACTGGAATATCACAACCTATTCAACATTTTTCTAGATATTTTTACTTCACTCTAAGTAATATAGTGAACTTTTCAGATCAGATTGAATAAGATAGTTTAATTACAAGATGACAAATCAAGTAAAAGATGTCAAGGAATAGGTTGAATTATCTATCTATAATATTTTTACACCAATCTCACCATAAGACATATTACATTTTCATGCCTGTTGGAACAAAATGTTGGATCTCCAAAAATGTATATTTTCAGCAAAATAAGAAACATCTAACTTTGTCAGTTAGATTTTTCCCCAAGTAGTTTGGACCATTTTTATAGGTTAATTCATCACAAGATTTTTAGACAATGTGAAGGGCAGCTGGTGTTGTCAAATGAAGAAAATGATTTAACATGGTTCCTTCTGTGGGTGTGTGTGTGTGTTTTATATATATATATATATATATATAGCCTTCCGCCCAATGACCGCTGGGATAGGCTCCAGCACCCACCCCCCAGCTTAGAAAATGTGTGTGTGTATGCATTTATATATATATATATATATATATATATATATATATATATATATATATATATATATATATATATATATATATATATATATATATAAAAACCTCTTTGGCACCTTTATTTCTAAGAGTGTTGTTTTACATAGTGTGGAATCACACTCTTTCTACATTACACACTCATGAGTTCAGTTCTGTTTAAGTGCTAAAAAGTTATTATTCATTGAAACTGTCACTGAACTTCTCTGTGTGACTTTATTAAGTTTTGATGTACATTCCCATCTCCAATATACAGTATGCCATTTTCAAATCATTGTATTGACCAAGAGAAAATGAGCTCTGAGGTGCCCTTATATGAAGGAGACATGTATTCCAGTCAGACACAGTTGATAATACCACCTCTTACCATAGAGTCCAAGCTAATCTTTTTACGTCAAATGCAGAGCTTTAGTCACGGCTTCATCGGCAACAGCACCCAGCTTGTCAAAGTGTCAAAGTTCGTCGTAATTTATTAGAGAATCGACAACATCTTCAGTTATAGGACTTTTAGATCGCCAAAGAAAGAGCAAATAAGTGAAGATTAAAAAGTCGAAAAGCGATGATACAAAGAAGCATGTGGACATGGAGAGGGTAATGTCATCATAGGTACGTTTTATTAAAAGGCTCATTTTGCTTCGTACTTCTTGTACTTCGTTTAATGTCAGTTCTGCATAGGAAAGATTAAATGCTGCAAGGAACTGTACCACTTTCATCTCATTTATTCCACTTAATGGAATTCTCATGCAGAGAACAGAGAGAAAAATAACTTTAAAAGCGAATGTACGACTAGGGATTATTCGCTCTCAGCCGGAGCTTATTGCTTTGTCCCTTTTTTCCTTTTTTGTATTGGTTCACTTTACTGAAATATAAACCAATATAGAACAAAGCCAACAGTTTTGCTAGCATGTCTTTATGCAAATGTAAACATCATCACTGACTGATTAAATACGGTCCAGTGTAGGAGCATTTTAAAGGATTAGAGATGTCAAAATGTTTCCAAGCTCACCCTTGAAAATGAAGGTTCCTACATGGTTATTGGCTTTGAAATACAGTTCTGTGTCAAACATTCAATTGGCATAGAACCTTTACATAATTTAGAGGTCTAGATAATTAAACAACCTGTTTTTGCTTTTGGACTATTAAGACTAATATACATGTGCATGCAACAATGAAAGCAAACTGTGCAGAAGTTTCTTCTCTGTAGAGGACACTTAGAAAACCACCAAATCATGTTTGTAATATGATAGACCCATTCATACGCTCAGAAACAATACCTCACAACTATATTACTCTAAAGCCTGGGCTTACTTACTAAACTAGAGCTAGTCATATGACATGCAACACATTTGTTGTTAATATTCGGGAGAACAGGAGCGCTGATTGTTTGAACGAAGAGGTTAATCAATCTTATGATCTCCCAAGGGGTTCTGGGAAATAGAGCCCCTGTGTGAGCGGAGGCATGACGTTATTTTACTATATGCACTCATTTGCATATGACTGTATGTAAATTACTTCTGATTGGATGGCTTTATTGGGCCAAAAATAGCAGACTAGTTTTGAATCCTGTAACTTCATTGTCAATGGGCGGGGCTGAACTACTGTAGGCGTAAAGGCAGATAAATGTAAATGTGCTGCTTTTTATGACGTCACAAAAACAAACATTTTTAAATGGGCTGCTTTTGCAGCTTAGTTTCCAAATATAGGTTGTACAGACTGGGGACTCAAAAGTGCATTTTCAAATGTTAAAGAATGCTTACATACTGTGCCAAACTCTTGTTCAAAAATGGAATCCCTCAAGAGACCTTTTTGGTGGCTTTTACAAGTGCTCACCTCTGGAACTGATCATGCCACCTCTGTTCAGATTCCTCCTCCTGGGAGAGCAACACAGGCATGAAATCATGAGCATGTCTAGACCACAGCATGATTTGCTTCAGGCACAATAACCGTCACTCTTGTTGCCTGCTGATAGTTTCCTTTTTACAATTAAAGCCCACTCTGTGATTCATTTGATTTTTTTGTAGTTGTTGTTTTTTTTGTTTTGTTTTTTTTTCTTTTCAGCCTCCGAACACTCCATAGCGAGATGCAGAGCAAGCGTCTCCCTCCAGGTGGGCTCGAGTATGCTGTGGTGTGTGTGTCGGGGAGCCGAGGCCCAGGGGAGGCCATTAAACTGGAGCCGCTCTCCTGGCCCTGCCGAGCGTGACAGCAGGTGAGGGTAAAAATAGTGAGCCATCTGTTAAAAGCAAGAGACGGCGGAAACCCTTTCCTCGTGACTCAGTAGGGACTCAATTAAATTGTGCATTTTTCCACGGCAGCAAAGTGGGAGCACTCCGGCAGCCCCCCGGCCTGGGCGGGCCCAGGTGCAGTTTGCTCAGGTAGGCGAAAAAAGGTGCCTCAGACTGAGGCGGATCCGCATTCGCCGGCCATGTGACAGCCTGGGTGACAGCGCTACTAAAAACTTGAGCTTTTTTTCACTCCTCTCCCACTATCAAATCCCTCTGTGTTCTGCTTATTCCTTCATTTCTCCTTTACTCTCCCAAACACTTTGTAAAAGCGGAGCCCTCATGGGCTTTTGCTTTTTTTCCCTTCTAAAGACACATGCTGCTACAAAGGCTCTTTCAATATTTCTTACGGGCATGTGCATATCAGCTTGCAAAAAGGAGAATAATAATAAAAAGGAACCACTGAGAACTTAATATTTTATAATAAAAAGCACATCCCTTACCTTACATTCTTAAATAAAAAAGTACAAAAAAAATATTTCTTTAGAGCAATGCCATGTAAGAACCACATTTGGTTCCCTAAAGAACCTTTCAATCAAAGATTCTTTAAGGGAATCATTTGGCAAAAAATCTGATTTACATTACATTACATTACACTTACATTTACATGATTTTCTACTTACAGCAAATGCAGTCGATCAGCCAAGACATGTTTTTGTCCAAGCTTTGTATCTTCAGTTTAGAACTGGAGCTGGTAGGCTAATAATGCTAACAAACACCAGAAGGACATGGTAACCAATGTTATTTCCACCAATACACGCCAAAATCTTCATATATTTGTTTCAAATTATGTCGATAAGCTAAGTACACTCATTTGGGAAAAAACAAATTTGCTAAAGTGTTGCATTTTGTTTTGCTATATCAGAACAAAGAAATATACATGTAGTCTGTACATTACCTCTGATTTCCTACTGGTGCAGAATGTCACGCCTCAGGCAGACTCGGACTCCATCTCCCAGACTGCATCAGGAGATCACATGACCTGGGACAAGCGCCCATGTCACTACCCACGCTCACAGTCTTCTCATTATTGAACAGACGCACCTGTGTAGGTTGACCTACTTAGGTAGTATTTAAGAATGGGCTATAGTAGGATTCGGTGCGAGGTATTGGTTCTCTCCCAAGAGCATACTGAGCAGTTCTCTAGATTATCTGTGATTGCTTGTTATGACCCTTTTTCCTGTTTATACCGGCTTCGCCTCTAGTTACACCCTCTTGTACTTTTACTGGCAGTTTTTGATTTTTCCGTGTTGGGACTGGGAACTTATTTGTAGACCACGAATTCTGTCTATTCCTGGGATATTGTATGCTTCATGTTTTCTGTGATTTCGACCCTTGCCTGTTCTTTGACCATTCTCTTTACCTTCTGATTTATTAAATCTGATTTGCCTATCCCTCCACGTCTCACCCCTGTCACCCGTTACACAGACATATGTAAACTGCAGCTTTTGGAAATGAAAAACACACTGGAAGCATTGATGTTCATGCAACTGCTGCACTATTAAAGGTGGATTGAAAATTTGTAAAAAGAAGCTAACTTCAGCTTTGTGCCAAGAGGTGTGTCCAAGGAGTCATTGGTGGGTCCAGCATTCAACTGATGTGTTATTTCATGTGTATATTCAGGTTCAAACATATAAATCTGAGGTATGATCTTCACACTTAGCTTCAGTACTTACATTTCCCTATAAAGTATCTGTGTTGTCTCTTAGCCCCACCTTTGGTCATGTTGCACTGAACGACCCAGGAAAGAAACGCTCCTGGTCATCTTAAATGGCTGCTCCTTCTATAAGCTACTCAGAGATTTATTTTTTCCAATTAAATAGTTCATAGTGCGTTATACTATGTTCTAAACTACCTCAGTTAAGTCCTGAATGAAGTTTTGGGATGTCTTCATTGAAAACATTTGGGTGACTACTGACTTCCAGAGGTTGTTTATAATGTCAGCCCTGTAGATACAGTTCTAAACTACAGAAGCAAAATTTGATCAGATATCTTGGCTGAGCTACTGCATGTGGAAAATCAAGTCATTTTTAACTTTCTTTGTCCATCTTTTCTGTTATGTAACTGCTTTTGTAAATGAGTTGTGTTACTTTGAAGAACCTTTTTAACTATAATTGTCACATGATGTAAAGATTCTATACCTGAACCTAATGCATAAGTCAAGCCAAGTGAAGCCACCTTCATTTAGAAAAGTCTAAATTAGCCTGCTTTAGCTTATCTGTTGCATCTTAAAAGTATGGGTGGATAGTGTTTAGATGCCCTATTTGGGGTGGATTTGGAGTTAATTGAGTTAATCACATTTGCATGTTTGCAGAGCAAAGACCTCAGCGGCAATCAGAGCAGGTGCACTCTCTCATTCGCACACGTCAGTATCCTACCAGGACCTCATCATTATCTACTCCAAATCATGGGCCGAATTAGTGCAAATGTTTCAGATACCAGCTTGAAAGCCATCTGGCAAGTGAAATATTCTAAACAGAAAGAAACTGAGTCCAGTCAACAGCTGACACCCAATATCTTCTCCATACTCAATACAAGACCCAATTATTTAATCACTGGGCCAATGGACCAAAAAGAAAGCATATTGGATTTGAATTTAGATTTAACCCAAAGTTGTAGATTTAACCCTTATATGTTGAGTTATTACTATCCCTTTGCAATACTCTTCAAATGCATTGCATGTAATTACATATATAATTACACTGGGATTATCTTCATTTTTACACTTTCAGAAAAAAAGGATACATCAAGCGTACATCTGCAGTGCTTTTAGTTTCAGAAAACTGTGCCATAATCTATTTGTATTTATTAAGTTGTATTAACTCCACATGCTCTGCCCTGACTCCAGCCTTTTATTTGACTGTTGTTTTATTAGAATTTTTTTTATTAGAAATGCTTCAAATCTGCAAAAACAAGACTATATGCAAAATGATAGCTTTTCATCAAATTTGAACGATACTAAAATATATCCTCTTCTCCTTATGATCACAAACATGGTATTAAATATTTACTTTCTGCAACACATTTCAATGAACTACGAATGAGAAATTGCGTAATTACACCGTGCCTTTGTAATCATCTGATAAATGCTTTCTAAGGGTTAAAAGGATCACTGTATCCATGTATTACATAGAAGGACATGATAGTGTATGCCTATGTGGCATGTTTTCACTGGTGTATTGGTGAGAAGAGCTCTGAATGCCCCTGAGCCTATAGTTAAATATGCTCCATAAACACAGCAGCGGCTGCTATCTGTGACCAGCAGCTGAATGTGTTTCTGTACTTAATCCCCCTCTTCGGAAGCAGCTGCTATAAACTGCCCAACAGCACAAGCATCTCAGCAGTGAGGGAGGCACACAGGAACTTGCAGATACTTTGAGGATTAGTGCAACACATAGCCACACACTTAAGCAACACTCACATCCTGCTGTCGTCACATAGATGCAATCGAGCCACGATAAATCCTACAAAAGTATTTAAATTTGTCCAAAGTCCAAAATGAGGCCTTTTTTTAAATGCACACCTAATATTTTATTCAAAACTTGATTGTGATCACTTTAAGAGGCAACAAAAGATCTGGATTTGAAAAACACCTGTTGCATTTGAATCCCTAATATTTTCGCTCCAAAGTTTTGGAGCTAATAAGGATCTTCCACCAGCTGAGATGTAAGTAATCCTAGTTGTTTGCAGTAGGCCTACCCCATCTGAGCAAAGTGATCAGCATGGGCTATAGTGCTTAATTATTCAAACCTCTTTAATTTGGCAAACCTTAGATCACTGTACCAGCACGCTTTCATCAGTGTTCACTTCTGTTTTTATATATGTGATTTTTATGCACTATATCGTCCAGCAATACGGTGATGCGATATATTGGTCCAAAAGCTTGAAATCTCAGGATTTGTTTCCCGCAAATCATTTTATGGTCCGTTATTCACAGCAGTTACGACTTATTTGCATAGGCAACGAATGGGCAAACACCAGAACATCTGTTGGTCCTCACATGTAAAGCCTTCTAATCCAAAACATGTAGTCTTGATAACACGGTAAGAGATAAACTTCTCCACTCTAGCCTCTTGACATTTGAGGAAAAAACATGAGTGTTACTTTTCAGTTGACACCCAGATGAAAGGACTGTAGCCCAACGTATATAGGAACAGTGCTCCTTTTACTTTGGGCATGCCATTTCATGCAAAAGTGGGGCAACATTTAAAACATGATTAATTTAGGTCTTCAATATTACTTTTTTTTTGTAAATAAACATTTGTAAATGGTTCTTGGCTTGCACATGCAGTTCCAGGAAATGCCCTATGTGTAGAATTCTTACATTATATGTAGTTCTAACTTTAAAAAAGTATTTGCACATCTAATTACACAAGTACTGTAAATAACTGTTTAATTTATTTACTTATAATTTATTATCTGTTTAAAGCTTCATCTAGGGCACAGGTTTTTCACTCAAACAGTGAATAGAGTCAATCATGAGCAACATTAGCATGAATCTAAAGGAACTAAAGGAAAATTATGCATAAATGGGTGTGGTGAAGTTTTTAGTTCCATAATTTGTCTTGGTAGGACTTTTATGATATGGTATGTATCTTTTTAAGAATAGAAAATGTTTGTGTTCCAGAAATGTTAAAAATAATCTGCATAGTTTAATGGTTAAGATGTAAACAAAGTCATTCAGTGTGTTTTGATGTGAATTTGCTCTGCTCTAGTAAAACGTCCCAAGATAGAAATGCTTAAATCAGTGGTAACAGGAAGCAGACATCTGATGCAATTAATGCCTCTGAGACCTCTGGCTCTTGTATCAGACATTTTTCAGGATAGTTTTGAAAGTTGTTTTTTGGTCTAATGTGGATTTTTACAATATATGTGGAGAAGTACATGCAGAGCATTTTAAGGCAAAATAGTCCCCAGAGAAAATGTTTTTTTTCCAGATTTATTTTTATCACTATCAGCATATAAAACTCAGAAGACACATGTTGGTTCTCTGTTCATTTTGGATGACAAATAAAAGTGACTATATTTGTGTCACAGGTATCAAAATCCCTAGTTCCTAGATTTTCTGAAATTGTTCCTATATTTGATTTCTATATTTTCTAAAATTGGTGGAATTCCTTTATAGGTACTGACAAGGGATTTAGAGTTCACAACTCACAAGTCAGGTAGAAACTGTGAAAACTATCAGGTATGTAAAGTTGTACTTTCTACTGTAGTGTAAAAACTCAGAATTTAACAAGTGAATATGAAGTTGTTACACATAATTTAACTCATACTAAAACATGTACACCACTTAGCATTTACTATTCTCCTGTTTTTTTAACCTAGACCATATGCACAACTTTGTGTGATTAAGCTCTGCATACTACAAACAACAGAAGAGGTAGTTACTGTTGAATTACTAAATAGAGTTTATATTACAGTCCTGTTAGTGTGGCATTACAGACGACTTAACTGGTAAACATACAAGGTTATATGGACTATAAGTTATACAGATTATAAGTGCTGTGCTAGTAAAAGGGTACATACAGAGTAGTCAGTGGTTTGTACCATACAACTTTAGCACTATTGTCACCTGTACTAACCTACTGTTCTCTGCCTGGGATGCATGTAGTTACTGAAGCAGTCTAGAAGTACTTACCACTATTTTGTAACTTACTAATCAAAATTAGACATGCCTGGCATTTCTCACATTAATTACTCTGTACTTCCAATATATACCAAATTTTACTTGTAAAAAAAAAATATATATATATTTTTTGTTCCAACAGCAGTGATATTCACCTATTAAATGCTAGGCCCTGGCAGTAATGTAAAATAAAGTGCTACCTTTTGATTTTATTGAACATTAGTGATAAATAAAATAATAAACAACTGTTGAACCAGACATGATGAGCATATGTGGATCACTGCTTTACAGGTTATGCATCAGCATTAAGCTGTAACAATGTTAAACTCTTTAGAGGACAGTATTTGCTGATGGTGATTTTGATGAACACCAAAAAGGCAGAATTGTTTGGCAACACTTTCTCACTCCATGGAGCAAATTCTTTCCCATTTCTAAACCATATGGGCTGTGAATTACAGGAGCGAGATGCCTGACAGCCCATGTTTTCAGAGAATTGTGTCTACCAGCCACTGTGACTTGAAGGTGGCACAATGAAGTTGGTGTGATCAGATGGCTTGGGTTTTGCCAGAGCGGCCTGGAGCGGCTGAAAATAATGGGCTAGACAGAGTGAGCTCACATAACTGAGCTGATGCTTCGCTAAAATCCTCCAGCAGTGAGATGGATGTTGCACTATCGACTGTAAATCCAACGGGGAGCTTGACACCCTTTTTCAATAACTACCCCCAATAAACACAGTGAGTGACATATTTTCATTCAGCGTGGGCTTGTGCCTGTCCTGTCTCCATCAATCTTGGAGTTTCCACTTCATCTCCATTCAGGTCGTGTTCCCCCAGAACGCAAGCCATTTGAGTCTGAGCCAGGCGAAATTACTCGGACAGGTAATATCTTGACTTCAACGATAAAAGAGACTTTTATGGACAATTTTCCCTTCAAATGGCTTGGTTCTCGATGCTCCTCTAGCTAACTTTAGAACTTCTATGCCTTTTTACTTTCTCCTCAGCCAGTCTTCTCTCTTTCCTAGCCAGAGGCCAGCTTCCTGGGCTTTTAATTACTGTTTTTCTGAAAAGTCTTTGATTCCTGCCACCTGCAGGTGAGTCCACTCTGCCATGACATAATGGCTCATGGTTAAAAGTAATTAGCGCCTAGGGAGAGAGGCATACCAGGGCAAGGAAACAACTGTTGAGCCTCCGCATTCAGGTGTATGCCAAAGGGATGTGAGTCCTCATCAGCTGAGCAGAGTATGAGAGGAACTCTGGAAGCAAGTACATGTAGTTTGTTATGGGGCACGATACTGTAAAATTGTGTTAATGAACATTGATTTCACCCCCACTGGTTATTGCTGCCTGGTTACAAGGTGCACAGGGCAAAACAGGACAAAAGCAGGGTTTAATAAAATTGCTACCACTAGAGAATTACTGTATTGCTGTATTAGCCGCATATTTAGTGTATATAATTAAATTGTACAAGAACTCTGTGTAATGCAGTTAAACAGACTTACAAATTCACTCTGGAGTTGTCAGAGTCTGATGAAAAATACTGAAAATGGAGTTACACTAAAACAAAAACAGCATTCATGCTCATCTTTCAGGTGTGCAGGAAATGAGTTACACTATGGGTATGGGCAATGTCACCTGAATGAATTCTGGACAACGTGATAATTCTAAATATCGAGACATCAGCACCAGTCTTCACATTCTGGTGCACTTTTTATTCATGTAAATGTGCCTGGAAGAGTAAAAAAATTCCTAAATTGTAGTCAGCTTTGAATTTTACCAAAGACAGAGAACACCCTCAATTACCATTAGGTCCTGTTGGTGTCACTCATGAACAAGTATCAAAAACAGGAAAACCTGGAACCTTTAGTACTGGATACATGGTCAATGGAACAAGCACAGTTTCACTAAACTCAAATGAAAACTCAAGTAAGAAACTTCATACACTACATAAAACGGTAGGGGCAGGGTTTTTTTTGTGCATATTTTGTAAATACTTTTTGTAAAAATAAACGTGTAAATTGTATTCTTTCAATAGATTATACAGGTAACACTTTATTTGGATGGTCCACTGTAGATGCTTTGTAAATGCTCAATATATCTTTAAGTAACATTCAACTATAATTGCCACTTGACGTGAAGTTGAATGTTAGTTGGATGGTCCACTGTAGATGCTTCATAAATGCTCAGTCTGTCTTAAAGTATAAATCAGCTAAATATCTATTAACTGTAACTTGTTAGTATGACAGATTTTATTAAATCTGTCCCTAACCCTAAACCTATCCCTAACCTCAACCTCAAGGCAAAACCAACACCTACTCCTAACCCTAACCATAACCATACTGTTGTTGATAGTCAACTGAACATCAGAAGGTTTGTTAGTGATTTAGATATCTGTACAGCATCTATAGGGGACCATCCAAATAAAGTGTGCCCATAATATGAAATAAAATGGTTATGTTTCCTGAAGTTTCCTGTAGTTTTCAGTAGTAACTGATTCATATAATAATTAATAATTAAAATTGTATTAATGTACAGGACAGTTAATAACAAATACAGAAGGATTTATTCTTTATATGGGAAACATTGTGCATTAAAAGGGTTTTGCTTAAGGGCCTGTAAAAGAAGGCATTGCTTTTGTTTTTCTGTTCATTGTAAATATTTTTTCCAGGGAAATAAGCAAGAAGCATGCATCAGTACATAGCAAATGCCACATTCAACTTGTTTCATTTCCAAAAGCTAATTTGTAAACATGAGCTAAGCAAGACAGCTCTGCCATAGCAGTCCTATACAAGCTAGAAATGCATGCTTTTCAGGACTGTAAAGGCAGAATGGGGGGTGGGGGAGGGTTGGGGGGCTAAGCAAAAAAGGGGAGTAGAGAGGAGGTTACACTTTTAGAAAGACGGATTTCCCGCAGCTTGAAGGCTGTTTTGGGCCAGACATTTATCAGTGGAACGAGTCGGCCTCTGACAGAGCTCCAAGCACCCTGGATATTAACTCTGCAGTGGGCATCGTGATCCTCCTCCCTGCTCACACGCCCAGCATCGCAATGGGATGATGAGAAATGGCGCTTTCTTCGGGCCGCGGTATATCACGGCACGGCCTCGCCACGCGTTGACAGCTGTGACCTTGTTTGAATGTGAAAGTGAGACATCCACTTTTAAGTCGTAAAGCTGTGAAGCCTTATTACATTTTTTTCACCCTTGAAGATAGACATATATAAAAAAGATGAATCAACAAACCCAGAGCCAATCATTACAGTGGTGCTTGGCAGCTCATAAACAACTTCCCTTTCAGTGCCTCACTTGTTTTAGTTTTCTTAAGAGCACCAACGATGCTGAAGCAACAGTGCTGAAGTTAAAAGTCCTACTCTTCTAAACTTTCTGAGGCACAGCATGAGGCCCTGTTAGAGGCCCCACCATTCTGGCACCACAGACTCCGTGTTATTCGTAAAATATTTTAAGCTCAATCACCATGCTCCAAAGCACGACTAAATGAACTCTTGAATTTTGGATTATATATCAGAGTAATTGGCAATTAGGCTTTGCTTAATGGTATAAAACAGTAACTCATCACTAAGATTGCAGTTACAATTCTTAATTTTGTGCTTGGGTTTAAAAAGAAAAAAAAAAGAGAGAAAAGGAATGGATAAAACGACACTTAGCCCCAACTTGGCCCAACACTTATGCAGCAATCTCTACAGCAAATAGCTTTCTGCCAGACAACGTGTCATAAATAGGACCTTACAAGAGCCGTCTCCAGCCATTACTGTCATGTAAGACATTTTCGCCCCTTAGGTCCCCCATGAGGCAGTCGCCCCGGGCTCAGGCTCCTTACTGAGCTGCTCTGATCTCTAGACCTGCCGGCTATGACCCCATTAGCATACTGGGGTAAACAGGCTTCACTTTCCATACAAAATAATGCGTCTGCTCTGAATGAACAATGTGTGGTGCTGGTAGACTTTGCCCTTGGCTGCTCATTCCTGACCAGAGGAATGTTTTCTCCGGTAATGACTGTGGTTAGAATTAGAAAAGGTTAGGCCGAGATCAGTGCTCGTGGGCAACTTTCCGACCTCTGACTCAAGCTGGTCAATCCCTGAGCACAACTGTAAAGCTAGCAAGCTGGCCCGATTTTATTCCCTGATTCAAACCCAGCTAATGGTTGAGTAATGGTCAGTGGTTGAAAAAGAACAATGCAAATTATAATTAGTTTGCTTACATCATCAAACTGAGACTTTGACTGATGTTTTGGATCAGGATATGATAGGGCAAGAGACCCGTCCTCACGATTCGATTCCCGCAACCCTGAGGGAGAAGCGGCTTAGAAAATGTATGTGTGTGTGTGTGTGTGTGGTAAGTGACCTGGAAGGCTCTCATTCACTGCTTCATCTGTGATGAAATGCGCTGTGACGGTGAAATAAGATCCAGTGATAATGGATGTCCACACAGCACGTTACAGCCGTCCTGAGCGTTTTCTTTAGTGATTTTATAACTCTGGATTTGATCATGTTGTAGAGAGTCAAGGGTTCTGTTACTCAACAAGACTGCAGGTCACTTAGCAACGCAGTCTCTCCTGACTAGTAGTGAACGAATAGGCAGAGAGAGAGATTTAGCTCAGATGAACATTTGACTTATTGGCATTTATAAGCAGCGCAGTTGGTTTCCTGGAACGTTAAATCTGCAACGAGAGACTGTCAAACACTAAAAAGTTGCGAAGCAGAAGTCACTTCTCTTTCGAATTTTCCTGTTCCACCTTAAATGGTGCCGCATTTACATTCAGCACCTCAGTCAGAATTTAAGATGAAATGGAAAAATTCGAACAAGAAGCTGGAGAATAAGAAGCGACTTCAGCCTCGTAAAACAGCCGAACGATGAGAGACATTTTACAATAAGCTGCTCTACTTCTGAGGAAAAGTATTCTGGCAAAGATGGGAAGAAAGCAGCTATAGCTGAGCTAAAGGTTAAAGCAGAGCAAAGTAAGTCTGTGTTTTTGTTCTTAATTTTTAGTCTAAACAAGGACATTAGCACACACTGAGACATACTAGGCATTAAAGGTTGTGGCTCCCAAGGTGGTCTGATTTTTGTTGAAAGGACAAAACGGCTCTTCTTAAGATTTGGGTTGTGATTCCTGACCTAACCTGGCTTTAATGCACAGTGTGCTGGTCAGATTTCTCACCTCACCCAGTAGTGTTTTTGTTATGTGCCGCCACAGACTGCCTGGACGCTGCACTTACTCACTTCTAAGTTCCGCCCTTTGTGTTCCATGAACATTACAGTATACATTAAAATTTCGAAAATCGATTTTTGACATTTGTGAATCGATTCAGAATCATTCACATCGCGATGCATCTACATTTTCTATATATAATCTAATATATATAGATTGAGAGAGAGAGAGAGAGAGAGAGAGAGAGAGAGAGAGAGAGAGAGAGAGAGAGAGAGAGAGAGAAACCCTATGAATGAAAACACACTTACTTTGCTCTGCTTTAAGCTTCAGCTATAGCCACTTTCCTCCCATCTCCACCAGAAAACTTTTCCTCAGAAGTAGAGCAGGTTATTATAAAACGTCTCTCATCGTTCGGCTGTTTTACGAGGCTGAAGTCACTTCTTATCATCTAGCTTCTTGTTAGAATTTTCCCGTTTCATCTTAAATTCTGCCTGAGGCGCCGAATGTAGCTGCTGCACCATTTAAGGAATGAGGAAAATCGAAAGAAAAGCGACTTCATCTTCGTAACTTTAGGGTTTGGCACTCTCACATCGCGGATTTAATGTACTGCTATGTATCTGCAGTCTGCACGCCATTTCTCAGTTGTTAAAAACCAGGGCTTTTGAGCTATGCTGCACAATTTGGAGCCAAGATTCAGCATTAAGTCTCGAAGATATTTTACAGACACAGTGACCCCTGACTCTACAAGGAGACCAAAATCGAAGTTATAAAATCACTGAATTAAACAGGCAGGATGGCTGTAACGTGCTGTGTGGACATCCATTACCACTGGATCTTATGTCACCCTAACACCGCATTTTATCGCAGATTAGGGGCAGCAGCGTCTCAAACAAGAGTAGTGAATGGGAGCCTTCTAGATCACTTCCATATTATTTATTAATAAAAGATACTGGAAGTAAATGCATTACGGATTATTATAAATGCTTTGCTTTAAAACTACCGAGTCCTCACACAGTGAGAAAATTGAAATCCTGTATAGAAAAAAAAAAAAACGATACATTGAGATCCGAAAACCCAGCATGAAAAACAGGCACAGAAAATCATGTACCCTGCCTGGGAGAGGGTCACTGGGACCTACTCCTGGAGCCAGGCCTGGGGGTCGTGTCCCCCGGTGAGCGCCTGGTGGCCAGGCAGCCCACGTAACATGGTCAGGCTCAGCCCGAAGAGGCAACGTGGGGAGACCATGTGGGCCTACCACCCGCAAGGTCCAGCATGGGGGAGCGATGCAGTGCTGCACAGGCAGTGGGAGATTGCAGGGGGGCCCTTGGTGGCCTAGGCCCTTGCAGCAGAAACTGGCTCTTGGCATGTGGAATGTAACCTCACTGGGGGAAGGAGCCGGAGCTTGTGCGGGAGGTTCAGAGGTACCAACTAGATATAGGGTTGGGCTCACCTCCAATCACATTATTGGCTGCGGAACCAAACTCCTGGATAGGGGTTGGTCCCTCTCCTACTCAAGGGTTGCACAGGGTGAGAGGTGCTGGGTGGAAGTGGGGTTACTCACGAGACTTCGGCTGGCGGCCGTGCAGTTAGAGTTTGTCCCGGTGGACGAGAGGGTCACCTCAATGGGAAAACTATGACTGTTGTGTGTGCTCATGCACTAAACAACAGGTCAGAGTATTCGGCCTTCTTGGAGCGAGTGGGCAAGGTTCTAGAAAGGGTCCCGCCTACAGACTCCATAGTCCTACTGGGGGATTTCAATGCTCATGTTGGAAATGACTGGGAGACCTGGGGAGGCGTGATTGGGAAGAATGGCCTGCCCGATCTGATCCCGAATGGTGAATTGTTATTGGGCTTCTGTGCCAGGCATGGTACATAACAAACACCAAGTTCGAACACAAGGATGTTCATAAGTGTACATGGTACCAGAGCTCCTTGGGTCAGAGGTCAATGATCGACTTTGTTGCCGTTTCATCTGACTTCGGACCATATGTTCTGGACACTCAGGTAAAGAGAGGTGCTGAGCTGTCAACCGATCACCATCGGGTGGTGAGTTGGATCAGTTGGCAAGGAAGACTGATGGTCAGACCCGGTAGGCCCAAGCGAATAGTGAGGGTGTGCTGAGAACGACTGTCGGAGGCCCCTGTTGGGAATGATTTTAACTCCCACCTCATTTTCTCATGTCCCGGGGGAGGTAGGGGACATGGTGTCTGAATGGACCCTGTTCAAAAAATTCATTGTGGAAGCTGCCAGGCATAGCTGTGGCCAAAAGCTTGTGGGTGCCCGTCGGGGTGGTAACCCAAGAACCCCCGGTGGACACCAGTGGTGAGGGAGGCCGTCAAGCTGAAGAAAGAGGCCTTTAGGGACTAGATGGCCCGAAGGACTCCCGACTCAGCAGATAGGTACCGACAGGTGAAAAAGGTGGCAGCCGCAACGGGGGCAGAAGCAAAATCCAGGGCGTGGGAGAAGTTTGGTGATGCCATGGAAAAAGACTTTTAGTCAGCTTCAAGGAGGTTCTGGACAACTGTCTGGCGACTCAGGAGTGGTCGGGGTGGCTGCACACAAGCTGGATTTGGCAAGGGTGGAGAAACTCTGACTTCAAATGAGGATATTGTCAGTTGGTGGAAGGAGCACTTTGAAGAACTCCTTAATCTGGAAGACATGCCTCCTTCACAGGAGTCAGGGCCAGAGGCCTCTGGCGTGTCAAGCTCCATTTCCCTGGTGGAGGTCACTGAGGTAGTTGGCAAGCTCTTCATCCAGAGACCCTTAAGGCTCTGGATATTGTGGGGCTGTTGTTACTGATGCGCCTCTGCAATACTGCATGGACCTCAGGAATAGTACCCTTGGGTGGGGGTCCCCATTTTTAAAAAATGGGACTGGAGGGTGTACGCCAACTATCGGGGTATCACACTGCTCAGCCTCCCTGGGAAAGTCTATGCCAAGGTGCTGGAAAAGAGACTTCGACTGATAGTTGAACCTCAGATTGAGGAGGAACAATGCGGATTCCATCCCAGCCGTGGAACAATGGACCAGCTTTTCACCCTCTCGCAGTTTTGTTGAGGAGGCATGAGAGTTTGCCATCCCCGTCTACATGTGTTTTGTGGATTTGGAGAAGGCTTATGACCGTGTTCCCCTAGATATCTTGGGGGAGGTCCTCTGGGACTATGGGGTACCTGGGCTACTACTCTGGGCCACTCGATCTCCATACTCCCAGAGTGAAAGCTGTGTTTGTATACTCAGCATTAAGTTGGACCCTTTCAGTGTTAGCATTGGGCTCTGGCAGGGTTGTGCCCTGTCTCCTTTCTTGTTTGTGATATTCATGAACAGGGTGTCAAGGCGTAGCCGAGGTCAGGAGGGCATTATGTGTGGAGGCTGGAGGGTGGCATCTCTGCTATTTGCAGACAATGTTGGTCTTTTGGCTGAATCACATGGATGCCTCCAGCACGGATTGTAGCTGAGTGTGAAGCGGTTGGTATGCAGATCAGCACCTCCAAATCTGAGTCCATGGTCTTAGCCTGGAATAGGAGGGCATGCCCACTCCAGGTAAGGGGAAAGGACTTGCCTCAGGTGGAGGAGTTTAAGTATCTCGGGGTCTTGTTCACGAGTGATGGGAAGAGAGATTGTGAGATCAGCCGCAGGCTGAGACAGGCGGCAGCAGTAATGTGGCCATGCACTGGACTGTAATGGTGAAGAGGAATCTGAGCCATAAGGCAAAGCTCTCTGTTTACCGGTCGGCCTACATCCCGACCCTCACCTATGGTCATGAGCTGTGGGTAATGACCGAAAGAATGAAATGTGAATGAGTGTGAGTGAGTGAGTGAGTGAGTGAGTGAGTGAGTGTGTGTGTGTAATTTTATATATATATGTATGAAGTTGGGATGGGAGGCCAAAGGACTGGTAAAGTTGTGTAGTGCTAAAAAATAAATAAATAAATAAATAAATAAATAAAAGTGAAAGATCTCACAACTTAATTGGTAGCAGGTCAGTAACATGATTGGGTATTGGCTCTCCAGAGAGGCTGAGTCTTTGTGTGGAGGGGTTCAGCACTCTATGAAAGACTGCAGGCAATGTGTGCAACAGCTGAACAATGGTTATTAACATAAAAGCTGCAAGTTCTTTACTCTTATTAACTACAGTACATAACATTGTTAAAAATGATTCAGAGAATCCAAAGAAATCTCTGTAAGAAGATTTCAAGAAATGGCGAAACCACATTCTGCACACATAAAACAGAATGGTTCCACAGTAAAAGACTCCAGGTGCTAAACTGTCCAGACCTGTCACCCATTAAAAACATTTAGCACATTGTGAAAAGAAAAATAAGACAAAGGAGATCCTGTATGGTTAAGCAGCAGAAATCCTATATCAAGCAAGAATAGGAAAACATTTCACTTTCAAACCTACAGCAATTGGTCTTCTCAGTTCCCAGATGCTGACAGAGAAAACTTTTAGAGGTACCCTTTAAAAGGCATTAAATGTCACCACCACCATTGTGAACAATAATGACTCTTGAATGGAGCCTTTCAAACTACTATGCCTTTGTCTACATCTTAACAGTTTAATTATGCAGTTGATCAAAATAGGTCAAATACCCATTAATCTGTATGGGTGCAGGCTAACCCAACCTGTAAGACATGTCCAGTCAGACATACCATAAGCTGGACCCAAATACAGGAAGATGCAGCATGGCTGCCTGAGTTGAACTGCTCGCACTGTTAAACCCTTTCTTCTGTAGCCAGTGGCAGTCTCTCTGTTTGATAATATTCCTTTGACACAAACGAGTGTTCAAACGAGAGCTGAAGGCCTGCTATTAATGGCTCCTCTTTAGAAGCTGAGACGAATCACTGGCCTAAGCCTCTCCTTGGGCCTCTCCTTTTGTACTTTGTCTGTGTCCCACTAGCCCAGTCACACTGAGTAAACAACATGAAGCAAGGAGAATGGGCTCTCCTTTGCCCTCTCCTTTTTAATTTAGACATCCCAGCTTCACAGCCGAGGGACATTAGGGAGCGTGGCTAAGGAGTCGGCCTAAAGAGCTCAGTGAGATTGTAACCCATCAGTCCCTGCCTTCAATCCCCCATGCTCTTCCTCTTCCACCACTCGTTCGGATTCCAGCAAAACGAATCGGCCCTGCCGGAGGAGACAGGCACCATGTGCTGCTAGAGATAGCAGATGAGATTTATGCAATGAAAGATGAGACGCTCTGTTCTGCAGAACGCAGTGACGGCTAAAATTGAATACACGGTGCACGGCAGAGGATTGCGATCGATAGCGAGTTTTTTGAGCACATTTTGAATAGAGAAGAAGCGGCGGTCATAATAATGATGCTCATCATCATTCAAGTCTGTCATTTTGGGCACAGCAGCCCTGGCACGATGGCCAGAAAACTTCTCAATGTAACGGGAAGGAAAGATTGCTTTGATTAGATTCGAGGTTTAATATTGATAGCGACGAGAACTCGCTGAAAGCTCTTTTGCTGCATCGAACGTTCTCCTCGTGGTTAGACAGATGCTTTTTGACTGTCTCAAAAAGAATGGGTTATGTAGTGCTGGGAAACACTGCACATCAGAACAGAGCAGGCAAAAATGTAGATGATGAAGGGAAAGCCATGCATGCATAGAACAGAGTCAAGCTTTCGCAACCCTGATCATCAAGCCAACTCAGTCTGAGGGCTAATAACAGCCTTCCAGATGAGATTGGATAAATTCTAATCTCTTCCCATCAGCCGGCGAACAATGAGGAAGACTGCGAGGGAGAGGAGCGGTGACCTCCTCATCAAACAAGGACATTTCCACACGTAACCAGGAGGTGAGATTGTGGAAGATGAAAGCATCAACACAGCAGAGCTTTGGCGCTGCTAGGGGTCAGCCGAACCGGTGCTCATGCAAATTGGCTACTTTAATGGCGATAATGAGAAGCAGAGAGAGAGTGCGAGAGAGGGGCTGAAAAGAGGAGGAACAGCTGGCCTGGTTTTCATTGTGTCGGTGGAATAGCACGGACACGCTGCTATTTAGAGAGCAGAACAGTAGCCTACAGCGCGGAGCCAGAGCGTGACTACATGCTGAAGAGCATGCACGTCTCAAATGGGTCAGGATGGACTGAATATTAACTAGGCCTACGTACAGTCCTCTTGGCAGCAAATTGAACATGCAGCTCCTGCCCTGCTTGTGCTTACACCTAGATGGTTAAGAGAACGCTGATTGGATTAAGATTAGAACAATTTCCAGAGACAGGAGCAGGAGGGTGACTTAGACCAGACCTTTGTAGCTTTTTATTTTAAGTGAGCTATTCTACAGTCTAATGGAGGGTAACATTATCCACCTTGGGGTCAGTCTTTAACCAAAGCCTGATTCAGCATAAAAGATACCATTTTATCCACAAAGAACAGTCAGAAACACTGGACACACACATAAAAGCCTCTTTTTAATCATTCAACACTGACTGAAAACAATAAAACTGTACTGAACCACATGGTGGACTCACTCACTGCTCCTATATTAAAGAAGCTAGACTGACCTGAGAAGAAAGATACAATGAAATGCTGCCATCTAGGGTTTACAATTCATTACTTCAGTACTTCCACATTACTTCGGTACAGACCACAGAAAAAGAGACAGGATGCTGTTGATGAGTGACAAATGCAATATCTAAACAACGACTGTTAAGACTGACCTCTGTTTTAAGCACTCTCATAACTATGTTCAGCCTAATTGCCAAATCTGTCATGTTCAACTGTCCAAACACTTCCAAAAAAAGCAATAAATAAAAACAAAGTTTCCATTCTACATACAAATGACAAACAATAATGAAAGAGACCTAGATCCTGGTAACCCAGTAACAGCCATTTGGCGCCAGTGGCGCTTGCTTAATTGGGAGTTTTCCAAGAACCAATGGCAACTGGGTTAGGCTTTTTCCAGTAAGTTGGAAATTGCTATTGGCATTCCAGGCAGATTAAACTTGATAAAAGCCTCAAGAGGAAATAAAGTTTGTTATGACAGAGCTCTGTCTGGGTGAACTCAAAACTTTCTCAACAAATGTCAGACACTGTGTCTTCTCCTTCTTTCTCTCTCCCTCCTTCTCACTCACCTACAACTGTCTCTTCATCCTCTTTTCTTTCTGCTGACTTCCCTTCCGACAGACCATTAACTGTGAAGTCGATGCCATAGCTGTGGTGGAGGGAGGATGAATACATTTCCTCTATGTAATACATTCCCTGACTTCTGACAATCCGGTTTCCTCAACGCTCACTGTAGTCTTTACCGCTATTGATTTTGATCATAGATAAGAAGGCAAAAATCTCTCTGTGAGCTTTAAATCTCTCCACTCTCAGTGCCTCTGTATTAACTCTCAGCTTTATGCTACTCTAAATAACTGTCGCCTGCGCTCCACGGGACCTCTTCTGTCCGTCACACAGGCCTAGCTGCAGATAGTCCCTGGAACAGAACAAGAGATGATGTGAGGGAATGAAAAGAGAAATAAGCTTTTCTCTTACTGAGATTAGTTCTTGATACAGTGGTTGATAGGCTGCTTAAACATGTACAATCACTGTAATTACATGCAACTGTGGCAATGTGACCATAAATGTCTTTTCTATCTATGACAAACACCCTGGTCCTGACATTTTACCACCATGGAGATTCTGATCCAACACACAAGGCTCTAATGCTCAGATCAGGATCAGGTGTGTTAGTTAAGGCTTGGAGCTAAACTCTGCAGGGTGGTAGATCTCCAAGACCAGGACTGAGCACTTTTGCCTTAGGTTATTTGCCAAATATAAAGATGTGTATAATTAGCACCTATTACATTGTTATTACAAGGTATTTAAACACGTTTGTACTTCTATTATTATATAGTTAACACATTTATGTTGTAATGTAATTAAAGATTATTGCAGTTTTAAAACTATGTAAATAGCACTTATTACATTGTAATAACTAATTAAAGGCTGGCACATCTCCTCTGAGATATCAACTTATCCACAGCCTTAGACACTTTCCTCAACATTACCTTTTATTACTGTCTAATTAAAGTCTAATCTAGTCATGACACCATAATAATTACACATCCTTAACAGTACACAGTTTGCGTGCCCCAGTAAAAATTATATTTGGTTTTCTACAGAGAACAAACTTCAGCATATTTTAATGCATATTCTATACTGTATATCTTATTTTCCCAATTTGTTAAATTCAGCAAATAAATAGAAATTGGGTATTACTAATGGCTGAAAATCCAGTATTTAAGTTTTTTGCCATGTAGAGGATGTGTTAACTTATCTAAGAAAATCAACAAGACATGTCATTTGACCAGGGGAACTCAAATTTTGCACACGACTGTACATCCCTGTGGTCAGCTCTACAAGCATCCCTTGACACAAACAGCCATTCACCTAGCATGTAACCAAATATTTAGCATGAATGAGCCATCCCAGCACTCTATGTTCCTCAATGACGAGCTCTATCAAATATTTACTGTGGAGCAGTGCTTTAGCTGTTTAGCTGTGCTTTGATCGCATATGCTTCTCTTCTTTCACTGTTCCCTGGTGTGAAGAGTCCCTTGGTGCCTGATTGTGAGTGAGGAGCCATGCAACCTCCTGAACTTCGGAATCATAAACCCACACAGTGAGAGAATAAAACAGTAAAACGTGGTTTTAAGTCCCATATATATATATATATATATATATATATATATATATATATAAATATATATATATATATATATATATATATATATATATATGTATGAGAGAGAAGAGAAACACAAAGTATGAAGATAAAAAGCAAAATATCTGTATTTCAGACTTGCATCTGTATTTCTGTTGCATCTTTGTTTTGGACACTGTACACTGGCAAACATGACTGATCTACATAAGTGACTACAGACTCATAGTTTAAGAATGTGCGAACAGAAATTATAAACAAATATTCTCAGTTCTGCACTGGTCCCCAGTGTATCAGAACAACGTTCTGACACACAGGCATATTTCTTTCAAAACTTGTGCGGAGGTTTGACAATACAAAAAATGTTCCCTTTATGAATGACAGTATAAGATACTTAGCAGAGTGGATGCGGTAAAAGACACCTCTCATTCCTTTCATCCTGTCATCATAGCTATGATAAACAAATAAACACCTTGGCATTAAAGGGCCCATATCATGGGAAACAGCCTTTTTCCCTGCTTTTTAAAAATGAGTTTAATGTTGTATGTAAACATAAGGGTTCACTGGTACACCAAATCCAAATTCTGAAATGGCAAGAGACACCATTTTAGCTAGAAGGGTCAGGTTTGTGGACAAATTTTAGGTTGGATGGCAAAACCATTGCTATGGAACCCCAGACGGTTACCAAGATATTTCTAAGCTGTTGCTACGGTATCCCTGGTGGTTGCTTATGTGTTGATGGGCCATTGGTATGTTATCCAAAGTAGTTGCCAAAGTGTAGCTGGCCACAGCTATGATATTTCTGGTGGTTGCTAAAGTGCTGCTGGGCCATTGCTATCGTACAGGTGGTTACTGTGGTGGAGCTAGGCCACTGTTGCGTTATTCCAGGTGGTTAGGTCTTGCTAGGCCACTACTATGGAACCTCTGGTGGTTGCCAACATGTAGCTAGGCCATTGCTATGATTAGCTGGTTGCTAAGGTGTGTGAATGTGTGTGTGCACTAGTACGCACGCCTGTATGTAACTTCTATACGGGACAGTGCGAGCGATGTGCTTTGTGACATCATTTGTGGCGATTAGATTTGAATGTTCTCAACATTCCATCAGTCATTTTCTAAGGGAAAACGTATCCGAATGAACACCGCATGAAAGCTGAACATGCAAACAGTCCCAAAAGCATTTTTCCTGTATAGACTCTACAAGGCTTTCGTGCCTCTAGCTTGAAAACAGTGTGCAAAAGAAAAATCAATTAATAAAACAAAGAACAGTAAGTTGGCTTTGTCAAGCTAACTTAATTACAGCCTACATTATCAACAGCACTGTCTGGAAATTTAACCTAATAACAAGGAGCCTGGCAACTGCCAGAACCAAAACAAAGTACTATGTACATGACAACACAACCACAATTAACTGGCAGTCTGGCACACTATGCTCAACATTTAACCTCAACCCAGAGGAAAAAAAAAGAGAAAAAAAAAAAAGAAATATGGTGGTCTTTTTGGTGAAAACGTATTAGACCCTAATTTATTGAAGAAAAAATTAACAATTCAAATCGGTCACAATTATACGCAATTAATAATACCTAGTAAATGGTAAAGTTTGAAAATATAGCATTCATTCCCCACTCTGTACTATCCACATATGAAAACTAATTGTGAAACTAGCCCATTTTAATTTTATTGTTTTTGTAAAAGCACGAAAATCAATGCATTTACATACATCTGTCAATTCAGCCAATACCATTTTAGCCCAACCCATTCATGCTGAGGTTGTAAGGAATGTTTCAGCCTGGATTACTTCTTAAAGTAGGCATAATAAAGGGCAGCCAGTCAGAACAGAGATCACTGAAATACATCAACTTAAAGGCATAGTAACAGTCTATTTAATTCAGGCACAAACAGAGGTCGTGTATTAATTAATTATTCATAAAACCCCACTAACATTATAACCTCCAAATACTAAAAACAAGAAAAATGTGTGATATGGGCCCTTTAAGTCAATTTTGAGGACATCATAAACAAAAATAAATCATGATTCAAATTTTTAAAAAAACCCACATTAGTTTCTCTGCATTGCTCAAACAGATTCCTGGTCTTGTAGAGGGTCAACTGCTTTACAGTGTTTAGAGAAGGCGATCAAGGCAGCATTTCCAGGCCATGATTCAAAAAAGAAATACTGTCTTTTCGCATGTTTATCCTTCAATGATGACGAGATGGCTTAAACAGTGACCATCGAATATGTTCTTGATTGTGAAATAGACGGGTAAAGTCAATGCCCGGTCAGACAGTTGGATGGGTTTGGATGACTGACAGGACTTCAGTCAAAATTATATGTACAAACTTACAAACTGAGATTTGCTCTTCGTCTTATTTGTTTTGTCTCTCATCATTGTCCACAGCTTAGTCACCTGTTGATGGTAGTCGTGTTTAGAAAAAGGTCTCTCTGCACAGCGGGCATGTGGACTTGTTGCTTGATGTGAACCATTTGTACTGGAAAAAAAAGAAATAACAGGATGGATGAAGAATTCACATAGACAAACTTCTGAAACCACTCCATAAAGTTCAGTGAACTGAACTTTCAAAAAAATGTAACAGGAAATACTGAGATTTTACATAAACCAAATATTCTGGGCCCACTGAAGATAAAATAAAGTGGACAGGTGATGCTCACCAGGCAAGCTGAGTGGAATTTCTTCTTGCAAGTGCGACAGGCTTTCTTAGGCAGTGAATAGTTGGATCCATGGATGACTGAAAAGCAGATCATGCAGTCCTCCACTCCCTCAAAACGCTTGTCCACATTATTCTTCCACAGAGACAGACCCTCCATAATGCTGCCATTCTACACACAACACACAGTTTTATTGCATGCCCTTGTGGTAAGGCTGAAAATACATGCTTCAAATCAGAAGGTCTCAGTTTGTTACCACCAGTTCAATGAAACTCATTTAGTTATATTGAAGAGATCACACTTTACTTGAAGGCTACCTACACAGGGGTTTAAGATATGCAAAAGCATTGTAGTCCTCTGTCTATATTTGAGAAGAAAAGTACTCCAAGTTATTATAGAGTTATATTATTTTGAGAGGAAACCTATGGGGCTACAGACCTGAAAAACAGAGTTAGCAGTTCATACTGCAGCCACACAGGCCTCCTTAACAGAAAGTGCACTCTTGTACCTGAACTCCAGTTCAATATATAGGACAGACACATGGTGTTGTTAACGACCTCTGCCTTAGTACCTCCACTACTGCTGCTTCATAACAGTCTTATAATTGAAACGAGTGTCCATCACTTTAGTTAAAAGTCCCTTATATTGATGTAATGTCATTTACTTTCTAAACCATCTCATGTCATCTTGCGATCACAGTTATATGCTACTTATAAATACCTGAATATTGCTTTACAATATAATTTACATTATTTTAAACTCTTAAGCATGTGCCATGAAGTCCCAATGTAGGTAGCTTTCAAATAAATTGTTAGCGAAAAGTCTCATTAGTTTCTAGATATGAAATTGTGGCGGTAAGGTTAGTTAGTTATTTCCTATAAAAACAGAGCAGTGAAAAATAACACCCCATAATATTAGAAAGAGATAGCAAATTTGGTTTGCCCTACATGCTGTGTGAGGCAGAGAAGTGCACTTTAGAACATTTAGGAGTGTACTTTTCTGGCAGCAGCTCAGCTTGAAGGTTGAAGCTGAGGGTAAAGCTGAAGATAAATTACTCTATCAATAGGAATTCTCAGTTGAGACTCATTTTTAGCCAGTCCCTAGGCTTGGTCTGTGTTCACAAACCTGCCCTGTGTATAGTGCACCTGGTAACACAGAAGGGATACAAAAAAAAAAAAAAAAAAAAAAAAAAAAAAAAAAAAAAAAAAAATCTACCATTTTTAATAAACAGTGTACTACACACTGGTAGTAGGATACTGCCTAAACCTAATGGAATGTGAAATGCATTTTACACAAGGTAGATCATGATGGATTTTATTGCCATTATTTGGTAGACTTTATGTACTTTTTAAACAGTGCTTTTAACCGAATAACTTCATGTCCTACCTGATTTGTAAGGTATGTGCTAAGCTGGAGCATCCAGTTGCGCCACTGTTGCACAGCTACTCCAACCCTACGGCCACTCTCCACAGAGATGGAGCCCAGAGGGTAGTTCTGAGGCAGCTGGATTACCAGCTCGATAAAGATATCATCCACCGAGTAGGTCGCAATCACCTCTCGCGTGGCAGAGCGTGCTTTTACCTGAAAACAGACAGACATTAGCCCTATACAGAAAAACAAAAATTATGAGAAAGCAATCACAGAGAGCTTTTTAAAACAACAGTGACACACTGTTTATACTCCAATTCAAATGCAAGGCTATTAACAAACAAATCAAGACCTGTGTTAAGGGATTAATGCACCCAGTTCTACCATGAGTTGACTGACTAAACAGACTCTGAGTGTGGAGACTGAGAAGAGGAAAAAAAAAAAAAAGAATCAGTTCTGCTGCCAGAGTTATGTTTTATTTAATACTCCTTTGTCTGCAATTCTGAACAAGCCTTGGCACCACTACCCAGAGTTTAACACAAGTTGCCAGACAAAGTTTGCTGCACAATATGAAAAAGGGCTTTTGGCAGCTCACCGTCATATTCTCGAAGGTCTGCGTGCTGGACTGCACTGAGGTGATCTCCTGCAATGACAGCACACTGCTGACATATTTGCTGGTGAACTTATCCACAATGCTGAACACGCGCTTCTCCTGACTGTTCCACCATAAGCGAACCATTGCAGGCAGGTCTTTCAAAGCTCCATAGTACACAGAGCAGGCCAGGTGGGGAACCTCACACTGCAAACCTTCCGTTTCTGTTACAAAAGAAAAACATATGTAGGCACATATGTAATGAGCCTCAGTGGCTTGGCAAGTACGCCTTAAAATGACTTGCGGCTGTGGAACATATTGTATCTGATGACGCTACATTTAATGTGTTACTCCCTTTGCGATAAATGAACTGCACTAAAATTGAAGTGAACTAAAGTGAACTGTATGACAGCAGTGCTTGTACTCACGGTGCAGAGAGAGGGACAGATTCTCAGTAAAGAAGCTTTTAGGGTCTTTGCTGGCCATTTCTGTGGGCTGCCCAGGCAGTGCCGGGTTTTCTGGCATGAGCCGGAAAAGATGTAGCAGCAGTTTATGCAGAGCACGGGTCTTCCGTAAATGCAAGGAGTACTGGACACGCAGCTGCAACAACCAAAATACCAATACGAGATAATAAATAAACATGAACATGACGTCCTGAATACATTTACATTTACATCTATACATCTACATTTATCTATTACATACATTTACATCTATTACTTGATGCGCTTTATGAACAGCTGCTCTACATATTTGCACATATGCACGAGTAACTTTGTAATATATATTTTTTCAACTTTGCACATACTGTACATTTTTACTTTTACTTTTTAACCACTGTTTTTAGAATATTCTTATATTTTCTTTTTTTATTCTCAAGATTATATTAAGATGAAAGAGCTG
The DNA here is from genome assembly GCF_015220715.1 of Pygocentrus nattereri. Classification (NCBI taxonomy): domain Eukaryota; kingdom Metazoa; phylum Chordata; class Actinopteri; order Characiformes; family Serrasalmidae; genus Pygocentrus; species Pygocentrus nattereri. Next base: position 30,305,231 of record NC_051228.1, on the reverse strand, counting down.
AGCCATAAGGCAAGGCTCTCGATTTACTGGTCGATCTACGTTCCCACCCTCACCCATGGTCATGAGCTTTGGGTAATGACCGAAAGAACGAGATCGCGAATACAAGCGCCGAAATGAGTTTCCTCCGCAGGGTGGCTGGACTCTCCCTTAGAGATAGGTTGAGAAGTTCAGTCATCCGGGAGGGACTCAAAGTAGAGCCGCTGCTTCTCCATGTCGAGAGGAGCCAGTTGAGGTGGTTCGGGCATCTGGTTAGGATGCCTCCTGGACGCCTCCCTTGGGAGGTGTCACAGGCAAGTCCACCGGGGAGGAGACCCCGGGGAAGACCCAGGACATGCTGGCGCGACTATATCGCCCAGCTGGCCTGGGAGCGCCTCGGAATCCCTCCCAGGGAGCTAGTGGAAGTGGCTGGGGAAAGGGAGGTCTGGGCCTCATTGCTCAGGATGCTGCCCCCGCGACCCGAACCCCGGAGAAGCGGAAGATGATGGATGGATGGATGGATGGATTATATTAAGATTATATTTGGTGAATGGAGGAACAGCAAAGTAAGAATTTCAATGTACAGTATAACTCCCTGTTCTGCTGTGCATATGACAATAAAACTCTTGAATCTTGAATCTGAACAGGCAGACGTATACTTGTGTCTATTAAAGTTCTCAAGAATTTTGCCTTTGATAACGATACCAATATTTTCAAAAATGTAGGACTAAAGCATTAGGATACTCAATACACAATACTTAATACAACCCCAATTCCAATGAAGTTGGGACGGTGTGTAAAACAGAATATGATGATTTGCAAATCCTTTTCAAACTATATTCAATTGAATACACTACAAAGACAAGATATTTAATGTTCAAACGGATAAATTTTGTTTTTTGCAAATATTCACTCATTTTGAATTTGACGCCTTGTCTTTGTAGTGTATTCAATTGAATATAGGTTGAAAAGGTTGCAAATCATTGTATTCTGTTTTTATTTATGTTTTACACAATGTCCCAACTTCATTGAAATTGGGATTGTACAAAAAAAATTATACAGTGGCCAAAAAAAAGTTTAAAACGTCATCCGAACACCCAATGACAACTGGTTTGAATAATTTGAAAATATTCAACTAAGAGTTATCTTGTTGATTATGTTGTCTCCACCTGCACATTTACCATATGCTAATAGGAATGTCTGTCTATTCAAGTCAAATTAGCTTTACAATTACAATTTTACTTGTCTACAGAAAGATAGCATCAGCATGCTGTTAATAAAATGATTATCATTTTCACACATCAGCATACAGTAAGTCTTAAGCATCAAAATGTTTACCAAATAGTAGCGTAGAAAAAAAAATGTATTTCTGAAACAAAACTAGAGATTTGGGGGAGTATGCTTCACTGTTAAATCTATGCATAACAATGTAAAGCCAGTTCTGTCAAATACAGCACTGTCTGCAGGCTGTGCTACTAGGATTGTAACACTTAGGTAGGTGACTGGCATACATACATAAAGTTAAACAGCACAGAGTTCAGGCTGGTGTCGGGCCTGATAGATGCCATACCTGAGAAGGTGCAGCTTTAAAGAAGGTGAGGAGGAGTTTCCAGGCCAGCAGGTATCCCAGGATGCAACAGTGTTCCATGCTGAGGGGCTGCACCACAGCAAACCCACCCACCTGCACGCCACCCAGAATATTCTCTAGTAACTCCTCTGTGGCTGTGAGAATAGTCATTATCGCTGCTGGAGGGGACCTACAGCATGATACAAGCAAGTTTTACTTTTAAAGTCTTTAGTTTTTTTTCTGATTGCTGTTGATCAGCTGCTCCTTGCACCCACGATTAATGCTTTATTTTCAGCTGTATAAATTCACAAAGTGCACTAAGATTTCCTTGAAATTTTACATTTATAAGAATCAAATCTTTCAAAAATCACAAGCAACTAAAATTCATCAAAAAGATACACAGTCTTTTTTTTTCCAAACACTGCAGCTTGCTTGCAACTGTGGGTAAAAATATTGATGAACTCCCTTTGATAAATCACTGCATCACAGATACAAAAACAGACTCACAGGCAAGGCTCTTCCTCATCTTCATCTTCAGATTTGGCAGTGGCACTTTCACGATCACTTTCTGGTAGTAGAGGCATAATCCTGAGAAAATATGAATAATATATTTAAATCAACAACACCCAACAAACATGAAGTACATCTCCTCCCACTGTTGTCTGAACATTATTGTTCTGGGTTGAAACTCCCATCACCCCAGGCACATGACAATAAGCTTGTCTTACTTGTGCAGCATGTGATAGACAGCTAGCTGCAGTGGTCGGGCCTTGAACAGCAGCAGTGGGCCGAGAGTGTTCAGCAGAGTCTGAAGGGCATCAGGCAGGCTGCTGTTCTGGTCTGCCACAAACCGGGCTGGAAGTTTATTCTGTGTAAGTAACTGGATGGGGATGTAGGAGAGGGCGTTGCCCACCGCAACCACCACGGCCATCGGAAACAGCGGCTCATCTGGCTCAGGGAACTCAACTGTGGACAATGACTCATTAACAAAGAGCTTTACATTGAAATTTTAATGTTTAGTTATGAAAACTTTGCTTTGAACAGACTCTGCATCTTATTTTTATAGTAAGTTTAAAGTATTTTTTTTTTTATCAGTGGTATATCTGAGGCTAAGTAGGACAAAAACATACAAAGCATTATTTTTTCAGTAAGGTCTATGTGACCAAAGTGAACAGTAGAAAATATGACACAAAGGGTAGGAAACAAAGGTATTATGAATAAAGCACAACCCACCAGGAATCTTCACTAGCAGAGGCAGCAGCAGATTGTGGATTCCCTCCACAAAAAACTCCTGCCACTCTGAGCTGAGCTCAGATGGCAGCTGCTCTGCCACACCAGCAGGCAGTGCTATGAAGAAGTCAGTGAGTCTCACAATCAGCTCACAGTTAGCACACACAAACTGCTGTACCCAGGGATTCCAGAAGGCCCCACTGCTCTCACTGGCAGTCTTTGTACAGATGAGACACACATTCAGACAAAAACAGAAACAACACTTAGATACAGCATAGCCCAAGTACTGCTTCAGTTCTCTTAAAGCTGAATTTCAGAAATACCATGACCCTGTAAATATTTGAAGAGTTTGTTTATTTATTTGAAGAAATTGTTGGCATAATGAGTTTTTGAAAAGAAAACATCCTAAGCTATAAGTGGTTTTAAATGATACTATAGCACTGATGTTACTTGTGTAAAATCAACACCCAATCTTTAAAAATGGTATTATGCATTTTGCAATGAAACTTCATCTCATATTACTAACAAAGTACAGCTCACCTCCAGCCAGGCCAGCATGGAGCAGAGGAGGAAGTCCCAATGAGTGCTGCCAAGAACTGTAGGAGAATGGTCCACCAGCCAGCACAGGAAACACATCATCTCCACAGGCAGAGCAAGCTCCGCAGCAGATGCTTTCCCCAGGTCACTAAGGATGGATAGACAGGGAGACAGACAATCACAGGCTTGGAGCTTTAAACAGGTGGCACTGCTTCACCATGCAATTATCTCTCTCTATGTGTCTCATACACACACACACACACACACACACACACACTGAATGAATTAAATATTCTCATTGAATACTTTATTCTGTACAAAGTTGAATGTGCTGACAACAAAATCACAGAAAAATCATCAATAGATATCAAATTTATTTAACCAATGGAGGCCTGGATTTGGAGTCACACACAAAATTAAAGTGGAAAAACACACTATAGGCTGATCCAACTTTGATGTGATGTCCTTAAAACAAGTCAAAATGAGGCTCAGTATTGTGTGTGGCCTCCATGTGCCTGTATGACCTTCCTACAACGCCTGGGCATGCTCCTGATGAGGAGGCGGATGGTGTCCTGAAGGATCTCCTCCTACACCTCGACTAAAGCATCTGCCAACTCCTGGACAGTGTGTGGTGCAACGTGGCGTTGGTGGATCGAGCGAGACATGATGTCCCAGATGTGCTCAATCGGATTCAGGTCTGGGGAATGGGCGGGCCAGTCCATAGCTTCAATGCCTTCATCTTGCAGGAACTGCTGACACACTCCAGCCACATGAGGTCTAGCATTGTCCTGCATTAGGAGGAACCCAGGGCCAACTGCACCAGCATATGGTCTCACAAGGGGTCTGAGGATCTCATCTCGGTACCTAATGGCAGTCAGGCTACCTCTGGCGAGCACATGGAGGGCTGTGTGGCCGTTCATGCTGAAGGATGTTGCAGGCAGCAGATTGCTCTCCACGGCGTCTCCAGACTCTGTCACGTGCTCAGTGTGAACCTGCTTTCATCTGTGAAGAGGACAGGGCGCCAGTGGCGAATTTGCAAATCCTGGTGTTCTCTGGCAAATGCCAAGCGTCCTGCACGGTGTTGGGCTGTGAGCACAACCCACATGTGTGGATGTCGGGCCCTCATACCATCCTCATGGAGTCGGTTTCTAACCGTTTGTGCAGACTGTTACGTGTCGGGCCTGGAAGGGGGGGGGGCTATTCTGGCTGGTGTTATTTTCTTTCTCTTTTCTATTCTCTCTCTCCCTTTCGTGCTTGCTCGCCGGTATGTCCCCTCCCTCGTTTGTTCCCTATCTCCATTACAGGTTGGCTGCAGTGTCAGTCATCGTTAGAGGACCCGTCCCCCACTGCGGCCAATCATCATCCAGAGTTCAGGCCCTGGAGGAGGGACTTGGATTTTAAAAGAAGACCGGTGAAGCTCATGAGGAAGCTGGCGTTACCCCTGGGCTCTAAGCTGGTTCCGTGCTTTCCTTTGCTGCTCCGTTGTTTTCACGGGACTGTGTTGTGTGTGTGTGTGTGTTGGGTTATTGATGTGGCCTAGTGCAAGTTTAAGTCCCTGGCACTGATAGTCTGTTGGTTTTCCTTTATTACAACTCTCACTCTCTCTCTCTCTCGCTGCTGCTGTGTTTTCTTGGGGTTCTGGACAGGGTAGAGGGGCGCGCTCATACATATTACGTCACGTAGCGGCCCAATGTATAGACACCCTAGGTAAGGGGCGGGCGCCAACCCGTGTATTTCGGTTTTGTGTTGGGGAGACTAGTGTAGTCAGTGTTTTGTTTTTCACTAGGTAACTGACGCAACGAACTAGGGTAGTTTTATTTTTCGTTGGTTTTGATTATTTCTTTCCTTTGCCGCCGTCCGGGTCCAGAAGTCCATTTAGTTTTTCTTTTGACAGATATAAATATTGTAAATATTATAAATATTGGTGGCTGTTGTTATGAGGGGAGGGTCTCACTCACTCGTCCCCGGTGCGGTGTGAAATAAACAGCACAAAACACGCTGAACGTGTTGTGTCTTGTTCCTTCCTGTTTCATGCTACAAACATCACATCGAAACCATATGTTACTGACCCCTTTTCCCCTAGGCTTAACGATGGGGTCGTAACACAGACATATGCACATTTGTGGCCTGCTGGAGGTCATTTTGCAGGGCTCTGGCAGTGCTCCTCCTGTTCCTCCTTGCACAAAGGCGGAGGTAGCGGTCCTGCTGCTGGGTTGTTGCCTTCCTACGGCCTCCTCCACGTCTCCTGGTGTACTGGCCTGTCTCCTGGTAGCGCCTCCAGCCTCTGGACAGACACAGCAAACCTTCTTGCCACAGCTCGCATTGATGTGCCATCCTGGATGAGCTGCACAACCTGAGCCACTTGTGTGGGTTGTAGAGTCCATCTCATGCTACCACGAGTGTGAAAGCACCACCAACATTCAAAAGTGACCAAAACATCAGCCAGAAAGCAGAAAGGTACTGAGAAGTGGTCTGTGAACCACTCCTGTGAACCTGCAGAACCACTCCACTCCTTTATTGAGTGTGTCTTGCTAATTGCCAATAATTTCCACATGTTGTCTATTCCATTTGCACAACAGCTGTGAAATTGATTGTCAATCACTGTTGTTTCCTAAGTGGACAGTTTGATTTCACAGAAGTGTGATTTACTTGGAGTTATATTGAGTTTTTTAAGTGTTCCCTTTATTTTTGTGAGCATTATATATATATATATATATAAAACATGCAATCTCACAAGGGGCATCCAATACAACTTTATAAATCCCTGAGCTTGAATACATTTTAAGAACATAATATGAATACTTCAAAATCAGAGTGCCTTACTTTAAAAATCAGTAACTACTAAAACATATAATCTTTCCTTCCTACTGGTCCTCTCCCACCCAGGAAGAAAACAGAGGAATTGATCAGAGGAAAGGAGCAGGAGGAAGTACAGAACCTGGGGAAAGGGGATAGCTGATTCATTTCAACAAAGATAAATTTGATGTTGACTGTTAATGAGTCTATTACAACGTTACCTTGAAAGCATGCCTCCCATGCTCCTGTATCGAATCACAGCTGCTACACAGAGCCAACTGATTTACATGGGTTTTTTTTTTTTCTTTTTATAATTGGTACACAATACACAACACAGAGAATATATAAACAAACAAAACACACAATTTAAAGTATAGTTGGACTCCTCTATATCTGTCTAACCCACTCTGGTAGTAAATATTCGTAGGTCCTTCACTTGAAGTGGCTTCTCTCGTCTCCCTCAGTATTCTGACAGCCAGTAAGATGGCATCATGAAATCGGTTTCTGGGTCATGGAAGACAGGAGGACAAGTAAACGCAGCAACTTACCTGTTAAAAAGGAACCACTCCTCTCTGCTGTTGCGCCACTCCAGTAAGGTGGCCATGACAGCCAGCAGAATCTCCTCCTCCACAGGAGTCTCAGCCTGCAGACAACAGTGCAGCACAGCTAGGCACGCCCACACACCTAAAAAACACACAAACCTCCTCTCTTAACTGCAACTCAGCTAGACTGCTGTGTGGACAACATGAAATCTTCAACTAATCAAAGTTGTGATATGAGCACACAGAGACCATAAAACTTCCAGAACATAAAACATTTTAGTATAAATTTTAGACTTTTTTATGTATGTGTGTAAGAGAGACTGTGAGAGTGAGACTGTGTGTGTAACTCCTACTGTGGGCACAGTCTTGCTCTTTCTCCTGCCAGTTGAGTAGTTCAGCAATGGACAGAGCAATGAGTCCTTCTCTTTCTGCAGCAGTCAGAGACGAACACAGCACTTGAATAGTGCACACACTCTGTTCTGAGAGAGGATAGAAACTGATGCACACACACACACACACACACACACACACAGCAAAGAAAGAACATCAACATTAACGGTACCACTGCATTTTGAGGCTGTTATTGTTCATGCCATGCGGTTTGTTTGAGCAGGCACTGCTGAGGCATGTTAATGGCTTTAACATTAGCACATCCTGAGAGACAGACATCTGGCTGATGCTGATGAGCTGCTCTACCTGAGAGTTCAGCAAGTACACTGCTGCTGAGCTACCTACCACCTCATCTATATTTATGCTTCATATTTATGCTCTACATACACACACATACATAGATACACTGTATTTTCAAAAGTATTCACTCACCCATCCAAATCATTGAATTCAGGTGTTCCAATCATTTCTGTGTCCACAGTTACAAAACCACAGTTATAAAACCAAGCACCTAGGCATGCAGACTGCTTCTACAAACATTAGAGAAAGAACGGGTCGCTCTCAGGAGGTCAGTGAATTCCAGCGTGGTATCGTGATAGGACGCCACCTGTGCAACAAGTCCAGTGAAATTTCCACAGTGAACTGTTAGTGATATTATAACAAAGTGGAAGCAGGATCAGTGGATGCTGAAGCACACAGCACACGCAGAGGTCGGCAACTTTCTGCACTGTCAATCGCTACAGACCTCCAAACTTTATGTAGCCTTCAGACTAGCTCAAGAACAGCATAGAGACCTTCATGGAATGGGTTTCCATGGCCGAACAGGTGCATCCAAGCCTTACATCATCAAGCACAATGCAAAGCGTTGAACGCAGTGGTGTAAAGCGCAGCCACTGGACTCTAAAGCAGTGGAGACGTGTTCTCTGGAGTGACGACTCACGCTATTCCGTCTGACAATCTGATGGATGACTTTGGGTTTGGCCGTTGCCAGGAGAACAGCAATTGTCTGACTGCATTGTGCTAAGTGTAAAGTTTGGTGGAGGGGGGATCATGGTGTGGGGTTGTTTTTCAGGAGCTGGGCTCTGCCCCTTAGTTCCAGTGAAAGGAACTCTTAATGCTTTGGCAGACCAAAAGATTTTGGACAATTTCATGCTCCCAACTTTGTGGGAACAGTTTGGGGATGGCCCGTTCCTGTTCCAACATGACTGCACACCAGTGCACAAAGCAAGGTCCATAAAGACATGGATGAGCGAGTTTGTTGTCGAAGAACTTGACTGGCCTACACAGAATCCTGACCTCAACCCGACAGAACATGTTTGGGATTAATTAGATCGGAGACTGTAAGCCAGGCCTTCTCCTCCAACATCAGTGTCTGACCTCACAAATGCGCTTCTGGAAGAATGGTCAAAAATTCTCATAAACACACTCCTAAACCTCGAGGAAAGCCTTCCCAGAAGAGTTGAAGCTGTTATTGCTGCAAAGGGTGGGACGACATCTTATTAAACCCTATGGATTAAGAATGGGATGTCACTCAAGTTCATATGCATGTGAAAGCAGACGAGTGAATACTTTTGACAATATAGTGTATATTTAAAAGTGTGCGTTCACAATATGTTGGTCAGTTTAGCTATAAATTAGCCTTCAACTTTGGTTAGAATTCTTCAGGAACTGCAGTTGGAGAGCACACAAAGAAGCCTTTTATTAAATGAAGTGTACTTGTTCGAAACTTCAGTACTTCTCTTACCTCTCCATGTTACCACAGTGACTCTTAATTATGCTGGCATCTGGTTTGGTATTCTGGATATAGCTTGCCAAAGTCAGTGACCAGAGGGCACCCTCTTCTCGCGACCTGGGATTTAAACAAACCCGAGATCTCAGATTAATTACGCTCATTAAAAACAAATTTAAGACATTTGCAATCAAGGGAGGTCATGCATACATGCATCTAAACATGGATATTAGTAATTAAGGACAAACTAATTAGAAAATAGTCAATGCTGTGGAATTGGAAAAGATTAGAATTTGGGCATAGATGAATGGGTTCACCTTGTGAACAATGTTTCCAGAATGCCAGCTTTGGCTGAACTGTTGCTATGGGTTTTCTCAGCTATGTTCCAGTCTTGGAGCATTTTGTAATATTCAGCCAGCATGGCAGGGCAATGCTCCATCTCTTCACACCACTGCAGAGCATAAAGAATTTCTGCAACTACACACACACACACACACACACACACACACACACACACACATTCAGTTTACATATCCAGGATCTTCAGTAAATATGAGCAGTATTAATAAGGGTTATTCATTTTCAAAATTTCTGCATAATTAAAACACAAAGGTGTGCAATGACAAACAGATAATTCCTGTGAAAAAAATGCAATGTTAAGAAACATTTGGAATTTTTAAAATTTATTTATTTTACAGTGGCAGTGACAGTTACCATGTCTATAACAGCACATTTTATCTTAAATTAACCTATATGCTGTACATGTAGTGTTGATGACAAATCTTTGTAAAAACTAATTTTCTCTGGGTGCTATTTTGCCTTACAACATCCTGCACATACTTCTCCACCATGAATGAATTTAAAGAAGAACGCACCATTCTAGACTTACCAAGTTGTTCACAGCAGTAGAGGTGTAAATTAGACGTGTGAAGAGTTTAACACTCCTAAAAGCTCCTTCACAGAAAGCTACTATATTTTTGAGATTGAATTTTTGCCTAAAATATATTCTTCAAAACACATTAATGGCACAGAGGTACATAGGAGGTTGTAAGACAAAACAGGCCCAAAAAAGTTATTGTTTCAGAAATACACCTATTTTACCATTATCAACATTACATATAACATAGAAAGCATGGGTAGGTTCACTCGTGGTTTTGGACAGTAAAGTAAATGGCTACATTTGCATTGCAGACATCATGACTCCTGGTTCCTATCACCACCACTCGAATGAAATCTGAGTCAGTAATTTTCTAATCTACAGCCAGCACCAAATAAAAAGATCCATGGAATAAAAATCAGAAATATTCCCCTTTAAGACGGATTCGTCAAAGATTTTTTTTTTGTCTAAATAAAACCATCACAGCAGCATGTACAGAAAAGAGCCAGACTCTACTGGGAATCTGTCGTTATTAGACAATTACATTTTACATTTTCATTTGTATCTGCTTTCATTAGCAAATTCTCATTTATATGCATCTCCTCATTCATTAAAACTGTTACATTCATTAGCTTATTCATTAACTTACAAGAGTTATTTTATATTGAGCATACAATGCATCAGCGCTGTGTGCCTCACCCGTGTGTCTGAGATCAGGAAGTTCTGAGGTGTCTGTCTCCTCCTGCTGGGTATCAGCTGGTACTGCAATGAAAATGATTTTTCCCAGCACAGCACTGGCACACAGATGTGCAGGGAGTCTGCTCATGTCCTTCACCTTCCACAATTCCACGCCAGGGATCTCCTCAGTCACTCTGAGACGCCCACACAGCAGGGGACGCTTTACCCACTACATTTCAGATGCAACATATCAGCAGGGAAAAAAAAAAAAACATTTTTTGGTCTCATCTTCATAAAACATTTAGATACTTAGAACCATTTGAGCTGCAGGAGCTGTAAAATGCCCAGAATGCATTTAAAAAATATGAGTCATAAAATGTCTAAATCAGAGCTTTTCACAGAAGAGAAATAATAAAAAGTCAGATTGTGCTCAAATCAATAACAAACAAACCAGCCTGGTTCATTACTCCATTACATAACATCATATAATAGTACATTAAATTAACATATTGTTACGGTCATCAGTCTAGAGTTTGTTCTCTGGCTGGACAAAGAATTCTGGTCATAAGAACTAAGCATGCATTACGCAAGTGTCAAAAAAACAGGCTGTTACAAGAATTTGTGAACGGCTACAAATCACATGAGATAGACAGCAGTAAGCATATGATGCGTACCTGAGGAGGCAGGGCCTTTCTGAGGCAGACCCACTCCTCATGTGTTGGGGTGAGACAGCAAATGAACTGTGACAACAGGCACTCGCTCTGCTGGGCTGAGGACAGGGTTTCGGCCAAGCTCTGCACTGCCTGGACCAGAACCTGCAGACTGTAGACAACATATAGAGTATCATTCTTCACCTTCTTCACAATGAACTATAAGAGCCAGTACCACAACACAGAAGACAAAATCTTTTTCCTATATAGTACACTGTGACCATGCTAAAGACAGCCCTTGTCCCAGTGCCTAAATCTAATACTCTAAAGCACGTAAAGCACATCAAAATCATACAGAAATTCAATTTATCCAGTTTTGCACTTACCCCAAATGTAAATTAGCCAAGGCATATTTGGTGTCCAAATTTTAATTCTTTAGAATTGAAGCTACAACACTCATTCACCCAAATAGCCCAAATCCTTTCTGTTCAAATGAACACCAAAAACCATCCAAACTGGATTCAGGTCTCGGTTAAGGTTATACAGACTTGCCAGTGTGGTTTAGAGCACAATACAACCTAAGATAAGCAAAACACTAGGGCTGATATTCACAAAGCAGGACTGATCTAGATCAGATTCTTCCATATTTATGACATTCATTGTCACAAATGAATATTAGTTCTGATCTTGGATCAGCACTCTTAGTCCTATGTGGTTTGTGAATATACCTGAAGCAGCTGCCTGCAGTTTTGCTCTTTTGTACGGTTCACAGTAAGTCATACTGTGCCCTGAACCACAAGTCAACCTGGAACACAAAAGTGTTTTTTTTTTCTTTCCAAAAACAATTCAGCCATTTCAATGACTATTGAGTTCTTCTGTTTATTAGCAATGTTAGCTTCACTTTTCCAGTCCTAAACTAAAGAAGTAAAATATGGACTCCAAACATGTTTCAGCCAGTTGAATATGTCTAGGGCAAGTGGAAAATTGGGTAAATTTGATTTTTTCTCTGAACCACTCCTTTAAAATCTGCCAAATGTTAAAGTCATAAAGTTGAAGAGGAAAAAAAAAGATATTGTTTTTGCAGGGCTAAAAACAGGGCTTTGAACAGAACTAATATTTTGATGTTTGCGTTCTTGCATTCCAAATCAACATAACATTCATAAATCAGTTGGCACAAAATTAAAAAATGGTGAATTTCATTCCTTTTACATAGGCTGTATGTACGCCAAAAATACAATAAAAATAGACCTTGAAAGTCATCAGACCCAGCAGTTGTGGTAGTATTGAAAAGTCTGTACACACACAAGCTATTGAAGTTAACCATTTGTGACTCGGTAAATTGCTCCAACAAACAGCCAGGAAATAGCCCATAAAATATGACTAGATGTTATCAGATGTGATGTTACATGCTGTCAAGAGAGTTAGCAAATTCCCTGTTTAAAAATGCATTCACATGCTAGCTGGCTAAGTGGTTTCTTGCATCCTGACACATAATGCAAGCAAAATCATCTGAGAGCACAAAAGAACAGAGGACATTCCAAGCAATTGACTACTTATAATCAAGTACTTGTATGTACATGCAAGATCTGGGAGTTTGCTAAAACATAAATAATAAGATACTGGGCTACATGGAACAAAATAAATAAAGTTATTAAATGGTAACAGACATTTGAATCAAATTAATGTTTCTGTTCCAGAACAGTTAAGGAAGATTGTTTTCAGTTGTATTTTTTGTACAATAATGTAACAAAATGTAATCTAACAAAATGTAATCTAACAAAAATGTATGTCCATTTTTCCTTTTTGTTCATTGAACTGGTTCTGAACTGGTTCTAGAGATGTAGCCAGAGATGTCTTAGGACAGCAACCATTAAGCTCTACTCTGCAAGGATGTAATGCTAACTAATTACCAGAAGAGAAAATATTGGTGTATTTGGCACCTTTTTGCATTGAGAGTAGAAGTGAGAAGCAGGGTTTTAACCCAGACTGCAGCACTGTAGAGGAAGGTCCCCTTCGTGACCCCTGCCCCTAACTGTGTGACTAATGAATGCACTCCAGCAGTGTAGGCAAGTTTCATCTTCTGCAGCAGAGCATCTGGCACACAGGACAAAAACATATGCACATACATAAGTCAAACAGTGTTAACATTGTCATTACCCTACATACCATCCATTGCACAAACAGAAAGCATAAGTATTAAAAAAGCTAATAAACAGGAAATCTATTGATGTTTAAAAATGAAAACTTCACATCTTGAAAATGTTCCAAGAATATTCAAGAAAAATAGTTTTCACGTTACTTTTAGCTTTTACTCTTGCTTTAATTTGAAAAGTTCAGCTATTATCCACATGTCCACATCTGCTGTGTAGCATGGAAAACATCACTGAATGTACTAGATCTGTATAATTAATAAAATATATTCAAAGATGTGAATTTTTTGTGATGTATTTAGGTACTCAAATGGAGCCCATACACACCTGAGAGGTGTGTGAGGGTCTGGTCCAGAGCACAGAGCTGGAAAATGGTGAGCACCAGCTCTTCCGCCGCTGCCAGCAATAAACAGCCTTTTACAGATGAGAAAAAGTTGGAGGCCACGTCGCAGATGAAGGAGACGAGAGGCTCCATGTTCCCAGCATCTGACATGCCCTTTGCCTCGGTCAGTGTCGCATGTAGCCGCTCGATGATCTGCTCCACATACACCTTACCAATCAGAGACTCTGGAGGAGAGCAAAAGGGACAATGAAGTAAAAGGTGGCAGGAGCTGCAACTATATTTGACTCCTCAAAGTGAAGTTTGTATATACAAAAATATCTAAGGTGCAGGACAAATTCACCAGACTTTAGCATATTAACATACTGTTTAATTTAGAATAACAGTGAAACTGTAATAACCAAAAGGTGGGTATTAACAATTTTCATTTAGTCTGTTATGTATATGTAAGTCAAATTTTAATGAAGTGGTACTTTTCTGAATATTTTCCATTTATAGCACTTTTACTTCAACAAAAATATTGGTAGGGAATGGAATCTATTTTTTTTTTTTTTACATACTAGATATTTCCTTTTAAACTTGATTCCTTTGTTGTGCATTTTCACTATCTTTCTTTGGTGGCCATATCTGTATATCTGCTTTGTGATTGTCTTTTAATAGTCAGAGTGACCGATCATTTTACTGTATGATGAAAGGTGCATCAAAAAGATAAGAACAGAACCTACAAATGTCAGCTCTTCTGCTGATAAATGCTGAACTTTGTGAAAGTAGTTCCACTGCAGCATTGGTAATTCAATAGCATATGTGCATAAGCCTATGGATTACAATGCCTGTAAGATTATGAACATGCTTTCAATCCAGGCATGCCCAACATTTTGACTGGTGCCTCTTAGATTCAGTATTTAGTAAAAATGTTATTTTTACACAATAATCTAGTACCACAGTCTGCTCTATTATATTCCAACTGCATCACTCACATATTTGGCAGAATGGTACACTTTGCTTCTTATCAACAGCCAAATCACCCAGATCATCTAGGACATGATTTCATACCTAACCATGCCTTCTTTGTTAGAAATGTAAGCTTGTAGCAAAGTAGTGCTACAGTGCAAGCTTGGCATGTAGCGCTATGCCTACATTGGTCAATCATATCTTCAAATAAACAATGTCTTCACGAATATACATTGTTCCAAATCTACATTTCCACGTTCCAAAATTTCGTAGAAACTGTGATCCACCACAGTACATTAGTAAATGTACTTTAAAAAATATTTAATGAAAAATGAACACAACATATACTTCACAACATGTGTATATTTTTTTTATCACAGTGAACATATCATCATGTGGAGTAATACTGGTGATATAGAACAGGAGTTTTTCAACCTTTTCCACTTTAAGGCCCACCTGTTTATAAAACATTTTGAATAAAGTGTCATTTTCTTTTTATTAAGTTCTTACATTAAAATTCTCAGGATTAGAGCCTGGTAAAGATCATATTATCCACTTCAATCACAGAACCCTTATAATGAAACCTTAAAAATTGTAGTGATGTTAAAAAACAGAAAAATAAGAAATGTTTGGCTATGAAGTAGCTAGTTTTTAGGGCACTCTTGGACTGTGATATTATGGAAACAACTGTCTGCTTTAGAACCTGCAGTCACCCCCATATCTGCTTCTTTATGACTGGCTTATAATATTGAATTTACCAATCAGGTTTCTGATGCTTGACCAGAAATACATTTGTGTTTTCAGGTCCCAAAATGCGTACTCTCACTATTTTATTTCTCGGCTGTTTTCAGCCGCAGCTCATGCTGCAGGAACAATACCAAAGTCTATCAAGAGTCCACTGTTAAAAAATACAGAATATGAGGACAGTACAGCACTGACAGGCAGCAAGAAGAAGAAAAGCATAACCTAAAGATGAATTCTCTTGTTTGGTGCAAATCATTATAAAAGTGTTCCCACCAGCAGTGAACTGATCCAGGATTCATTTGGAAGTGAACAGAGACCTGTGGTTTTGCTAGAGAATGGTCCAATTGTTTGTTGCTAACCTGAGCACGGGTAAAGTGTTCACACAAACAGTAAAAACAGATCAAACTAAAGAAAAATTTGATAGGTCCACACCAAACAATGTGGTTGCGAAAGCACCCTGAGGAACTTTATCTCTGACTACCTAATCATCTGTATCACATGCCTGTGGCTGCATGGACTCAAAATTATGAGGTTTTTAAATTGATTTGATATTTAAATTTTACACTAAATTAATACTTTGGCTTGTTTCTCACTTAAATTATTTTATTTCTTAAAGTTCTGTTACCGAACGTAGGGCTACAGATCACTAGAGGGTTTGGAGAATTGAGAAACCCTGATCTAGAATCCCTTTATGTCATACAGAAGCAGCAGAAAAAACTGATTACTCAGTGTGTGTTTGTGCATGTGGTGTTGTTTACCATTATTGCTTTGCTGAGAGAGGGCCAGGCTGATGAGTGGCCAGCTATGGCTGTTTTGGCTCATGAGTGGGGAGGAGAGAGAGGGCGATCCTTTAAGCCCGAAGGCACACAGCTCACCAGCCAGCCCTACCAAGCGCTCACCTAGCACTGAACCTTTTAACCAGCCTCTGCAAGCTTCCAAGTAGCCAGCATCAGCACACGCCTGACAATCAGACACAAAGCCAGTTAACAAAAATGAGAGAGTAAGCATTGCTGTACATTTTCTATGATAAAAGAATACTAGCAATCCACCCACCCAACTTACCTTTTGGATAATTTGCAAAATAACACCCCATTTCAAGCTCATCTATAGTGAGAGAGAGAAAGAGAATGAGAGAGAGATGCCTCAGCAAAAAAAATGCATTCTGAACAATCAAAGAACTGAATGATAAGCCTTGGCAATAAAAGATTATAATAGTTATGAAAACATGGATAACACGGGTTTTCAACATGGATAGTGCATGTTTTGAGGTACTTATTATGCCATTCTGGCCCGGAATAACAGCAATGAGTTGAACTATTCTATGTCTATGCAATAGGCGGATGCCTTGCACTCAGTAGATGAGTCTAGCCATTCACTTGTAACAGGACAAACCAGTAGGAACGTTAGGACAGTTACCCTCACCTTTTCAGTTTTTTGAGGAAAGACAAGATTAGGCTTTTTTGTTTTCTTAAATGAGCATCTAGAAATAAATATAGGCTAATTATCGCTAATGATGGAAGTTGAAAAATACTGATAGCTTTATTGGAAGAGAGAACTAAATAACTACAAAGCTTACAGTGAGGTGGTTGAGAACAAGAGTCTGCTCCCCTTTGGAGTTACAGCAATGTAAAGCGCTGAACACCATGTCCACCAGAAAGTCAGTGCCCTGTCTGTCATCCTGGCGGAGCCACATCACCACTCTCTGCAGGAGAAAGCGTACAGCTGGGTTTTCAGTCAGCGCACCGAGCTCTGCTTCCAGTCCCTGTTCAGGCTTCCCATCTTCTGACTTTAGTAGCACCTGGAACACCTGTGGCTTTGGGAAGGCACGCAGCAGCAGAGCCAGAAAGTGTAGGTGCCTCTCTGAGTTGCGCTCACACACATACACCATGTTCAATTCAGCCAGCTGGCACACCAGTTCCAGCAGGTGGCTGCTCCTCAGGGAAGAGTCCTGCTTCCCTTGGCTTTCAGAAAGCTCTGTTGGTGGAGTTCCGCTTGGAGGATCTTCCCCTTGCCCTTTTGCTTCCTGGTCCGAGAAGCAGATCTTCACAGACTTCTTCCGCTTGACCTGTTTACAAGGGTTCTGCATGATCTGCAGCAGAGAGGCCACGCCTTCCAGAGCCACCTGCTCTGTCTGCTCTTGATCCACATACCCCACACAAAGGCTGCCCAGGCCGTCCCAGAAATCTACCAGCAGTCTCTGGAAGGTCTTGGCATCATTCCCAGTCGTACGCTTCTCCCATGACACCAGCATTTCGGTAATCTGAAGGAACAGAGGCCCACTCTGCAAAGCAGGGTTTCCTAGAGATTTGTCTATCAAAGGCAGGAGCTGTGAAAGTAGATGTAACAAGAAGAGAAGGATTAATTTACCTTCAGGGCTGTTATCCCATAGAGGCCCAGAATCTTACATTTTTCTTGTATTTTATCTTTTCCCCTAAGGTCTACTTTTTATATTTGTTGGACAAGCTCCACATAACTGCACCCAGAACACAATGAAAGGCAAAAATTCCAGAACAGCATGATTGCTCTGAAGTATACAGACTTATATCCAGTCACCTGCTCTGAAATGAGTACAGTCTGCATGGCCCGCTGTTCTGGCTCCTCTCCTGCGTTCTGTAGTAGAAGGAAACGCAAGCACTCCATGGTGGCAAAAACAATGGCTGCACACTCTGAGGGGCTGGCTACGGCACGCTCACTGGACAGTCTGGAGCAAACATAAGTCAGTGACAAGAACATACTCTAATTACACAACATTAGACATAAATCTCTACTAGAATTATATTCATAAATGTGTGATGTTTGGGTATTTCAGTTTAAATATGTAAATATTAAAAAACTGTATTTCAGCTACTCAAATTTATAGACCTCAACAGTGGAAGAGTCCACATTATTAAGTAAATGCAGAAGCTCAAATAATTTTTGTGTGCTGCAAGTCTATTACCCTTGTATGATGGATGTAAAGAATGATCTACAGAAGTCAAGTTTGGGCTCAGTGACCTCTGCTGGAAGTTTGCTGATAAAGGGGAGCATGTTGGGGTGCAGTGCAGTGGCCAGGCCATGTCCTCCCTCTTTCAGTAGTACCCAAAGCTTGGGTAGCACACCTTTCCTCGCATTTACATGAGTCCAACAGTCCTACAGAACATTGGATAAATGTATGATGAGCAACTCCGTATTCATATATACATATAATCACATACAAATAATTGTGTTAAGCAGCATCACATTTTGTAAGATTGAACTCTTCCTTTTTTACTTTGTTGCCATGTGACTCTACTCCATCAAACTACATGCAACTGTTATAAAATTATACAAATTTTTTTGAAAAAACAAAAAGTCTGTGTCCACAGGTGTTTATCTTTTCAAAAATGCTGCCTAATTAAAGAGTGAAGATGTAAACAAAGACAGTCAGAGAGGTTGGATGTGAAATGTACTGTTCAGTGGTGGTAAAGGGAACCAAACATCTCAAGCATTTAACGGCTCTAAAAGCTCCCCTCACAGAAAGCTATTATACGAAAAGGTTATGAATACACTGCCTGATACACTATTTTACAATAGTCTGACAAAGTTTTGGCCTACAACATATTTTTTCAAAATGCATTCATGGCAGAGAGGTACATTCAGGGCATTGTAAGGCAATATTATCCCCAGAGGAACCTTATTTTTCAGATGTATTACTATTTTATCATTATCGACATTACATATAAAAAGGAGAAGGCACATGTAGGTTCACTGATTGTTTTAGATAATAAACAAAATGTCTACAACACAAATATAGACATCACAACTCCAGGATCCAGTCACCACCACTGTAAAAGAATCTGAGTTTCTTTACGGTTAACCACTTCGCATCAAACCACTTTGAATGACTTTGTTTAGATTTTATTAGATTAATTATTCTGACATTCCTGGAAATCACTAGAATTCTCCTAAAACTAAAGTTTGAAAAGACTAAAACACTAGGAATCATCTGGACTTTACAGAAAGCAAAAAAAAAGGAAAAAAAAGGTGTAGTTACAGACATGTTTTATCCATGGCAGAAGTATCTTGAAGAGAACTACAGACTGATCATTATATTCTCTGTATATTCAACCAAACACTGCTGATCAGCTGCAACTTTCTAAGTGGTAGACATTACAGGTGTCACTCACAGTTGGAGCTATGACTTTTTAAGTTACTGAATGCAGCTTTCAATGGTGAAATCTCAGTCACATGGAGTCGTGAATAAAGGGCCTGACCTCTATGCTGGAGAGAATGTGCAGAACAGCCTCCCACAGTGGCGGCAGGACCACAGGGTCAGCGTCGTCAATACTGAGGAGTACAGCAGAACAAGCTCGTGCTGCTTCGGCCTCAACGAGCTGAGGAGCGAGCTCACACAGAGCAGCAACCACCTCGAAGAACGCCCCTCGGACCTACAGCAGAGAGCACAACTTACAGAGATAACAACTGAAAATAGTCTGTTTCATTATGGGATTAACTATGGGATTAAGCCAAGGACTAGCCAATGCAACTGCCCCAATTATTCAATGAATAACACAAACACCTAGCATCATATAGGCCAATGGTGCGTGTGTGTACATACATATTTATACACACACACACACGCACCATTGGCCTATATGATGCTAGGTCACTTGCAAAAAACAGAGTTTTGTAACTTCATTTAATGATTTATTATAAGCATCACTACATTGGTTGTCAATCTGAAAGATGTTTAGACATTTTATTTTTAAAATTATTTTTCCTGTGTCTCTTACAGTAAGAAAAGCAACCTAATGGACACAATCATTTATATGCATTTTTTTGCCACACAGTGTTTTCCAATGAGGTCTTTACCAATGTAGTTCTTTTTCCAGTAGTATCTATTTTTTCCAAGGCTTGGAAGAGTTTGTTATTGTTTAATCTGTTGTTTTGGCCATTTAAATTTTTTATTCAATTACTCGGTTACTTATAGACTCGATCATGCATGCCTTAAAATTAAGCCATGTATGAGGGTTGGTTATTGTAATGCTGACTTCTCTCTCACCTGTGGAGTTTTGTGTTTGCTGTACTTCCAGAACTTCCCCTGTGAGAGAACATGAGCAAGATGTTCGCCTAGAGCCTCACGGTCTGTCTGAGGAATCATTACTAGCAATCTCTTTAGTGCCAGCAGGGAGCTGGTCAGCAGACGCATGTATTTTGCCTCTCGCTCCTCCTCTGGAATGCTCCTGAGCATTTATGACACACACATATCATTACAGGCATATAGTGCATTGTGTGTGTTCTGTGGTGAACAGCATATCAACACAATCAGGAGCAGATATACCTACTACTAAACTACTACTTACTGTGGGTCACTGAGGGTGTCGGCTGTTTCCTTCAGCAGATTGTCTTGGAGCACCTGAAAAATGCAAGTTGCATTTGTTATAGCCTAGTGGGAGTGATGCTCTGTGAGTACATGCCCTACATGCTGCTTTGCCTTCACAATTATTACATAACGCTCTTATCGTAATTATTTGAACTGTTCACCATAATCCTAACTGACCAATCATCTTCCATAATAATTATGTCATAAGCTTTATACATGTCAATTTTTTTGTTGCATCAGTTTTCATCAGTTAGATTGAGGCAAATATGTGTCGATAAAAGAAAGCTGAAAATGTATTTATTTAGACACATTATAGGTCTTGCAAAACTAAAATTCTAACTAGAAAGCAAGACAGTTTATCAGACAAGAACAGCCTGCTCCTTTAACAGTTGCATACAATAAACAACAGAGAATTGCACTGTTTATTGCATTTTTGATAACAATCGCAAGCTAAAATTTCCTAGTTGATAAATGATAAACAAAGGAGGGCTGTAGACTTACATTCAGCACTTCATCTTTGCAGAAACTGAGAGCCTCCGGCTGTTTGTTGAGGGGGAAGGCAGTCTGGAAGGCGACGCTAGCAGCAGAGGCAGCAGGGGAATATGTGTCACACTGAGCTATGATCCAGTGGCCCATTATACCTTTCAGGTAAGGTGCAAGGTTTCGCTTGACTTTCAGAATGAGCTGCTCAAATGCCTGCTGTGTGGCCTCTCGAACTCGGCGGTCATGATCCTAATACAACATGAATGTAAAAGATAGACCTTGTAACTGTGCAACACTTAAACTTAAGACAGAGTAAGAATATCTTAAGAATAAAACCTCAGGCTGTCTTTACATGGTGATACCTTCATACAACTAGTTACAACCTAATTTCCATGCAATTTCACAGTTATATGAAGCAATTCAAAAACAAAAAGTTGCACACATCATACACAGTTTCTGTCGCATCATTCTCGCTATATAAACTTGTGATATATCTCTGACATATAAATGATCTACACATCAACATTTAAGCATTATCGTCTTTGAATAACTTGTGATGGTAAAAGAGTGTCTACTGAAAAGAGAGAAAAGAGCAGCTTTTCCTATTAGCTGGATGTTAATCCAGCTGGTCAGAAAAAATGCTTTGAGAAACTCATTCTTGTCACTCCTCAGTTAACTGACAAAATGAAAAACTACCCGCCTTGCATGAAGTCAGTAAGAAGTGTCTCTTTTTCAATTCTCTAAAAGACTTTTTTTCATTGTTTTTTTTTTGGAGAAAGGTCTTAAGAAAAAGTCTACTAAGCTTCATGATGTGTTCTTAAACAGCAGAACTGTTCACACCTTCGTGCTTTTCAGTGTGCATAGATTCTGTTCTTACCCCAGAACAAATTTCAAATACAAAAATATTAATGAATGCCGGATTCTTTGTGAAAACTGGGTTTTAAGAAGAATATTCTTCTTAAAAACAGCTGGTTTATGACACCCAGTCTTCACTTTCATTTTCTTGACCATCAAGCCAAAATCTTTTGTTTTGTGAAACTTGTTCCATGAGGCTGAGACACCTGCAGCAGTTGCAGCTGAGTTTAAAAGGAGTTACTGGATACCTTACATTATGCAATTCTAGTGCAATTTCATGTTTCATGTAAATTTCAGGCAACTATAACTGTGTGAAAGGTCCACTGTGTAAAGCCAGCCAAAAGAATAAAAGCGGAATCGAGTATCCAAGTCTTACCAGTGATATTTTGCAGTATATCCGTGGCCAGTAGGGAAGAACACCTTTCACTATGTCTGATTCACGCTCCTGACACATAGCTCCAAATTCCTGTACTGCCTGCAAGAACAAATCATTTTCACAGGTTTCAACCTTTTAGAATATACAGTTTCTCGTCTGAATGCTGATATGATAAATAAATTAATTTAATTTAGTTTAAGGTGCCTACAAAATGTTCAGAACTGTAGTTTGTCCCATTGTTCACACCAGTGACATTAGTTAATTAGCTCTACTAACTAACTTTAGGTTGGCACAGGTCACCCCACAAAAGCTTCACACCATCCTAGTACCTGCCTGGGATTTTTACCAACAAATTTCTATCAATTACATGCATAGGCAAGCAGGATTCCATTACAGGAGAGATAGCGAAACCCAAGGGAAGACACTGAGCACGATGATCTAGGCTCAGGTGCGCTGCTCCAGAGCTTCTCTGTTTTATTCACAAAGCAATGTTATATGGAGATTAAACAAGCTATGTGTGCACCTGTGTCAGCAATGAGTGCACCTTAAAGCAAACAAATTCACTTATTACAAAGAATGCCTGGACACTTCTGGACATGTAGTGTACTTGCAGTCAGTTACAGAATCATTGTGTGTCAACCTAAAAAATGTCTGCAATCACAACAAAAGCAAGAAAGCTCACCTTCAGTTTTGTGACTGCATCTCTCTTGGACAACTTCCTCAAAACCAAACGAAAATCAGCATCTACCAGATGGTCTATTTCTTCTGCACCATGGACAGCAGGCACGTATCCTGGCTCATTTGAGGTCGAAATCCCAAATCCAACGAACCCAGGAATGACCCCGCTTTCACGGGCCAATAAATCGGCTGCTCTGCCGCTGCTGGATGGCTAAAAATAGGAAACAAGATATGTAGAAGAAAAAAGTCTTTGTGATCCAAGATGAAATATTCTAAATAATACATTGTCTTAATCATATTTACTTCTCCAAGACATGCTTAAATTTTGTTTGAAATCAGTGCGAGACTATTCTTAAATCTGTAAAAATCTGGCTCCTGAAAAACAACCCCTGAAATCTTTCACTTTGATCTAAACAATGCCTCACAGGTGGCTTAACTATTTTGTGTTAGAGGATAAAGTCTAAGACCGTTTACTTAGGCAGCTCTCTTTACACCTCAGGAATACTTCAGCAGTCTATCAGTGCAAAAGGAGAACTCATTCTATTCTTATTTACCTCCAGAATGTCTTAAACGAAACACATGTCAATTTCCTCTTTTCTCCTAAAGAACCTTAAGAGAAACAATCTGATCTTCATTAACGCAATTATGAAACTAGCTTTATTATTTATCTCCTGAGATAAAGAAATGCTGATCTTCAGGAATGCATTCCTCCTTCAGGATCTCATATCTGCTGCCCAAAGTGTGACGTAGCCTTGACTTGAAAGTGGCTCGTCAAAACTTCACGGGCATCCAGCCGACTTTGTATTTAATTTGCCCTGATTCGTAATGATTTTTACATACTCACAAGTCTTTATAACACACGCCCGACTATGTAATATGCAGCTACTCTATGAAATACTGTACAAACACAGTGATTTGTGTTACCGGCTGTCACAAACACCTCAGCGAGCTAGGTTAGGTTAGCCAGCATCAGCTAGTGAGCAGCCTCGGTTAACTAACCTAACTCAACTACCACAGTCACTCTAACACCCCTCGCAGCTCAATACGTCTTTTGGTACCTTACCCGAACATTCCCCTTCGTTCTTTGCTTATTTTTGCCACCCATTTTGGTTCAGTTTGCCGTGTGGTGTCAGGTCTTAGCAGCTACTTCAAAACAGTGCACTTTAAAACCGTCGCCTATGAGTGACGCGAAGCCATGACCAAAAGTCACGTCATCTTCCCTGCGCCCCCCGAAGCAGATACCGCACGTGTGGAACATAAACTCGCCTCTGTAAGGAAAAGCTGGTTCTTTTATTTGCCTTTATTTTGTCAATAACACACTTTTTTCGCTTAATGTTCGTGCTGTAGTATTACAGGACATTAGAGAGTAACTGCGGTGTACTTACGGTTGGGATATTGTAGTGGTTAACACCTCTGCCTTCTACATCGTAGACTGGGGGTTCAATCCCCACCTGGGCAAACACCCTACGCTATACCAATAAGAGTCCTTGGGCAAGACTCCTAACACCGCCTTGGCCTACCTATGTAAAAATGATCAAATTGTAAGTCGCTCTGGATAAGAGCGTCAGCCAAATGCCATAAATGTAAATGTACTTACATAATAAACGCAGCCAGAAATCACGAGGCCTCTTGTAGTGATGTTCCGATGTCAAGCCGTTTTCTGTGTAGAACATATAACTGCAACACGTTCTCCATCACTCTAAAGAATCACTTCACCATACGAGGATCAAAGAATTTAAGCGTGAAGTGGTTCTGTATAGCTGGAGCTCAGGGTTCTGAACAGAACCACTGTCTTTACTAAAGAACCCTGAAGACCCATCTTTTTAAGAGTGCGTTATCTGGTTAGCTAGAAACGTTTGTTGAAAAGGCACGGCCATCTGTTGTTTACTTTAGCTTATTTCTTGTCGTTACGTTTATGTACATGAGAGATTTTCGTCTGTTTATCAAGCTTCTGTCATTTCATTTGTTCTGACAGTCGTCGTGAGGAAATGAGCGGGGACGTGGAACGCTTGTTGATCCAGTTTCAGGATGAGGGGGGTGAGGCCCTTGGATCCCCCTTTGATGTGCCGTTGGACATAACCCCAGATAAACTGCAGCTGGTCTGCAATGCACTACTGCAAAAGGTGAAGTCACCACAAATACCTGTGAAACCGCAGGATGCCTCATTAGATACACAGTAACAAAAGAGATTCCGTTAAAACACTCCTTTACTCGCTTTTTAATGTTAAAAACAACATGAAATTAAAATGCTTTTTTTGCCTTGTTGATTCATGTCTCAGGCCATCTTAAGTACAGTTCAACATACCATTTAGTTTCTAAGAATTTGTGACATTGAGACAGTATTGTCTTAATCATCAAGAGTTTTGATATGACCACTGTTTTTCTATTTTCAGCTAGTGTTATTTGGTGGTGCTGTTGCTGCAGCAGCACATTTAGATGCCAATGTCCTGTTGTTTTGCTCTCGCGTCAGTGGCCATTCCAACCTTTGATTCATTTGGTTCTTGACCCTAGCACTTTCCACCCTGCTCACTCTGCTGGATAGTTGGTTATTTGCGGCTTAGCTGGTTAACTGTTATGTCTCTGACCTTTAGTCCATTGCAGGTTTCCCTTTTTACATAAGTTTTCAGATTTTGTTACACTCTCTCACTCTCTCGCTCTCTGCTTTGATTTAGGAGGAGCAAGTCCCATTGTTGTTCTTTGTGCGTGATGCAGAGGTGGTGTCCTCTCTTGGAGCCTGTGTGAAGACGTTGGGTTTAGAGACAGAACAAGTGCTGCCGGTGGTGTACCAGCCGCAGGCCGTATTCCGGGTGAGGGCAGTGGCCCGCTGCACCAGCTCTCTGCAGGGACACACTGAGGCAGTCATCTCAGTAGCCTTCAGTCCCACTGGGAAGTGAGTAGAGCAGCCATTTGTTGCATGGTTGGTAAAAACTTTGTTCAGTCTAACAAGAAATTTTAGTGATTGTACTTGTGTTGCTGTGTAACATTTGAGTTTCGGTTTGACATTCCATTCTGCCAAGATGGAAGTTGTTGCATCAATGCAGAACAGGGGCCTGTCTCAACAAATATTTGACAGTGTCACTTTTCACATTTGAAATAAATGTTATTTGGAACTATAATGCACAGTAAAATTAAATGAAACTATATATAAGTGGTATAACAAAATGCTGGATGCTGTAATTTCTCATTTATGCCCCTCTGTGCTTAAAGGGGCCTGAAACAGGTGTTTGCTATGTTGTTTCATGCATTTTTAAATGATTTTGTTTTACTGTGTAACTTCTTGTGGCTTAGATACCTGGCTAGTGGTTCTGGAGATACGACCGTGAGATTTTGGGACCTCACTACAGAGACTCCTCATCACACTGCTAGAGGTCAGCAACACTACAAACTGTACCGATCCTGAGTACAATCAAATACAAAATGCATGCTTCACTGAAGCTTTGGCACTGAGAGAATACTATGTCTCATTTCCTTAAGGACACACCAACTGGGTTCTGTCTATAGCCTGGTCTCCAGATGGAAAAAAGTTAGCATCAGGGTGCAAGAACAGTCAGGTCAGTATTCACAAGTATTCCGTCTGTTATACTATAAAATAGGGGTGAGAGATACATACTGGTATGCAAGGAAATAACAGTCTGAAAAGTTGTACCAGTATGACATTGGCTCATTATATGGATTTCGCCATGTTTTAGGCACTGTGATAATCTCTAAACCACAAACATCCCTGTCCCCATGACACTAACCATGAGCATGAACAGCTTAAATAAATGTAGGAGCTAGACAAAAAATGTATTTTAGAACAGAACCAGCAACCGTGATGCTGAGGACTACATTCATAAAGTGAGTCTGTTGTTTGACACCTGACACTTGCAGTATGCCATTAGAAAAACCTAATTTTAAAAAATTTAATTTTACTGTTGTTTGCGCTTTTTGGACAAAGCAAATTTGACATTAACTATTGTACAAGGCGAGAAAGTTCATTAAAACCTGTCCAATCAGCAGGAAAGAGCAGTAAACTTTGAAAAAGTGGAATAGTGAACTGCCTACCTTTATTACATATAACAAATCATGAAATGATTTTACAGCCCAGTTAAATAACTGCACTTCACAGTCAGAGTGCAAAATGGAATTGAGGATTAGTGGGGAGGTAAAAACAAACAATAGCAGAGAAAAAGTACTGGTTCCATGCAATAAGGGGGAAAAATGCTTTTTGTTAATTTGCAAACTACCTTTGCACACCTTTGCATATCTAATGGTATTTAGTTTTAGTAATAGTCATTTTTATTAACTTTGTGGGGCCTGTAAAACATAATGTAATATAGTTAATAATATTAATGTTGTTACCATCTGAACTGTGGAATAGTGGGCAATACTATGATATGATGTGAGTTGATATTGTCCATACCTACTAACTTGTGCATGTCCTCTATATAGATTCTCCTTTGGGATCCTGTCACTGGACAGCAAATAGTGAAGAGTCTGACTGGACATACCAAATGGATCACTTGGCTTTGTTGGGAGCCACTTCACCTGTAAGTTTTGCCTTTCTATAAAGTCACACTTAATGTGTCTGTTGTAGATTTACAAGAATATGATGGCATCCTCATGCAGCACTTAATTAAGGCATGCAAATATGTCACTTTGCAGCTGGAATCAAACATTACTTGCATGTTTTTTCTTTCATCTGTTAGCTTGAATAATCATGTGCCTATTCCTATGCTGCTTTATCAAGGATTGCACTGAATCATATCTACTTTCTCTCTATCAAAGGAACCCTGAGTGCAGGTATCTGGCCAGTTCTTCTAAAGATTGCTCCATTCGGATATGGGACACAGTGCTGGGCCGCTGCGATAAGATCCTGACAGGTCACACACAGTCAGTCACCTGTGTTAAGTGGGGAGGGGATGGCCTCTTGTATACATCCTCCCAGGACAGGACCATTAAAGTCTGGAGGGCAAAAGATGTAAGGCAAAAGGGCTCAAGTTTGTGTGGGTGTTTTTGTTTAGAGCTGCAGCTGATAGTTATTTCTGTAATTAATCTGTTGACTGTTATTTATGAATCAACTAATGGAACCATGCCTTATGCAGGTTCTTCACTTTGCCACTGTAATAGCACTGACATCACTTAAAGTTCAAAATCTGCAAAAAGTAATATCTACTTTTATGTTGCAAAAAATAAGATGTCATATGACCCCCTTCCATAATTTAACCATGTCACATTCCCATGATTGACATATTCAAAAACTTTTCAAATGTGCTGACAAATTGTTGCAGTTCTGATTTTATCTACCTCCTATGAAATATGTCTGTAAAGTATAGGGAACAGGGGTTGGCCTGAATATTTGAATACTTGAATTGTTGCGGTTCTGATTTTGTCTACCTCTTATGAAATACCTCTGTAAACTGCACCCAATGTAAACTGAAACACTGATTAAAATGCAATCGAAAGAGTGAATTAAAACACTTTTAATGTTGTTATTTTTAAGGGTGAGAACAAGTAGCTAAGTACTCTGAAATATCAAGTATTCCCTGTTCAGACCAGCCATAGAAAATTACAATGCAACATGACATTTCTTTTTATTTATGCCACAAAATCAAAAATAATGTTCTTTAAAAAAATGTTGGACAAAAGTATAATTTTCTCAATTCTTGATTTAGGGGGTTCAGTGTCGGACTTTGCAGGGTCATGCTCACTGGGTCAACACTTTGGCTCTCAGTACTGACTACGTCCTTCGCACAGGAGCCTTTGAGCCAGCCACCGCTACCATCAACCCTCAGGACCTTACCGGATCATGTAAGTGACCCATTACATTCATGTGCAGTCATATGCATTAGTTTGATTACATGTTTTGTTTATGGTCTAAGTGAAAATAAGTTGACACATCCTTTACAGAGAACACAATTATTTTTCTGCTAAGTTAATTTAGTAACGGCTTTCTGTGCATTTGCTGAGTGTAACATAATTTACTCATTCATCCATTTATTCATTCAGACAGTAGTTGTGCATTAAAATGTCTGGAAGTTTGTTTCCTGTAGCATACATTAACTTATTTTCAAAAACGTCATTTAATCAGGGGTGTTGAGACTTTTCCACGATTGTACACTCTCTGTATTATGCCAGTAGATTAAGAATTCATGTAAATCTAAAAGTATCCTTGAATTCATGTTGTTTTATTTGTATCCCACAGTGGAGGAGATCAAAGAGAGAGCTTTGAAACGATATAACAAAGTCAGAGTAAGTGGAAAATGTGTTTTATATTTTTATATATATATACACACACACACACACACACGCCTGCCACTTTATTAGGTTCAATTTTATTATTGTTCAATTGCTTGTTAACACAAATAGCTAATCAGCCAATCACATGGCCGCAACTCAATGCATTTTGGCATGTAGAGGAGGTCAAGACAACTTGCTGAAGTGCAGACCGAGCATCAGAACGGGGAAGAAAGGGGCTTTAAGTGACTTTGAACGTGGCGTGGTTGTTGGTGCCAGACGGGCTGGTCTGAGTATTTCAGAAACTGCTGATCTACTGGGATTTTCACACACAACCATCTGTAGGGTTTACAGAGAACGGTCCAAAAAGGAGAAAATATCCAGTGAGCAGTTGTGTGGACGAGAATGCCTTGTTGATGTGAGAGGTCAGAGGAGAATAGGCAGACTGGTTCGAGATGATAGAAAGGCAACAGTAACTCAAATAACCAACCAAAATCTCTGAGGAATGTTTCAAACACCGTGTTGAAAGTATGTCATGAAGAATTAAGGCAGTTCTGAGGGCAAAAGGGGGTCCAACCTTTTACTAGCAAGGTGTACCTTATAAAGTGGCCTGTGTGTGTGTGTGTGTG